>NC_087515.1:105066429-105333929 GCF_963921805.1 Phalacrocorax carbo
AGATGATCTGCTCCACAACCTTCCCTGGCACCAACGTTGGACTGACTGGTCTCTAGTTTCCCAGATCCTCCTTCCAGCCCTTCTTGTAGATGGGCGTCACATTTTCTAACCTCCAGTCCACTGGGAACTCCCCAGTTAGGCAGGACTGCTGATAAGGGATTGAAAGTGGATTGGTGAGCTCTTCCAACAGCTCTCTCAGAACCCTTGGGCGGATCCCATCCAGCCCCATAGACTTGTGTGTGTCTAAGTGGTGTAGCAGGTCGCTAACCTTTTCCCCTCCATTCTGCTCCCAGTTCCTGTCTTCCAGCTCAGGAGGATGGGTACCCAGAGAACAACTGGTCTCACTATTAAAGACCAAAGCAAAGAAGGCATTAAGTACCTCATCCTTTATCACTGTGTTTCCCCCCACATCCAATAAAGGATGGAGATTCTCCTCAGCCCTACTTTTGTTGGTAATATATTTACAGAAACATTTTTTTATTGTCTTTTATTGCAGTAGCCAGATTAAGGTCTAGCTGGGCTTTGGCCCTTCTAATTTTCTCCCTGCATAACCTCATGACATCTTTATAGTCCTCCTGAGTTGCCTGCCCCTTCTTCCAAAAGTCATAAAATTATTTTTTCCTCACTTCCAGCCAAAGTTCTCTGTTCAGCCAGGCTGGTTGTCTTCCCCGCAGGCTCGTCTTTTGGCCCATGGGGACAGCCTGCTCCTGGGCCTTTAAGATTTCCTTCTTGAAGAATGCTCAGACTTCCTGGACTCCTTTGCCCTTCAGGACTGCCTCCCAAGGGACTCTGTCAACCAGGCTCCTAAACAGGCCAAAGTCTGCCCTATGTCCAAGGTGGCAGTTCTGCTGACCCCCTCCTTACTTCTCCAAGAATCAAAAACTCTATCATTTGATGATTGCTATGCCCAAGACCGCCTTCAACCATCACATCACCCACAAGTCCTCTGTTCGCAAACAAATCTGTTGAAGGACTCCTGGCTTTTCTGTGTATGTGTATGAGTCAGAGATTCTCATCCAATCTAAAGCCACTGAGTTTTCCTCTTGTAATTCACATCTATTATCAAGAAAAGAGCTGCTTTGTAAAATCTCCTGTTAGAAAGTTAAAATGCAGTTATGCTTTGAAGTTGAGAAAGAGAGGAGCTAGGAGAGATCACCATAGGTGTCCATATGCATGTATTGTTTTACATTTATATTTAAATTCTATCTTTAGAATATGAAAGTAAGATTTTTCAGTGATACTAATTCAGGTAGGCTTCTTAAGTCTATTTTTTTCTCATATGCTGATATATGCATCCTAGCTATAGTATGTGATTGAAATTTGCAAGCAGATTTCACCTAAATTCATAAACTCAGAAGTGCTGGCCTAAAGATTATGTTCCTTTAATATTAAAAAATTTATCGTATTTGAAGCATTATTTCTGAGACTGTAGTGGGAACACAGTTTCCCTGAATTTGTCAGTGCAGTGGCTTGAAGGACAGAACTTCTTTACCTTCTTTGCCACCTCAACTTGAACGTTTTCTCCCATATTTACAAAAAAAAAAATAATCTATTTCTACACATAGAAATAGATTCTGTTCTAGAATCTCTTCTAGAGTTTGCCATTATATGTTTGTGCAGTTGCATTTACTGAGTTTTAGATGGGATTTGTTCCAAAAATTTGCCCATTTCTTCTGCTTTTCACAAAAAGACTCCTGTTGTTTTGCATTCGATCATTTCCTCTTTTCCAAGTTTTACATGAGTAGACAGTAATGTTGCTGACAATGTCTTCCCACTGCTGTAATTACCATAATTTTCCCATGAGCAAAAATTCCGTCTGAAAGCTTAGGACACTTGAACAGAACAGCCAACATCTTATTGTTCTTTACCCCTGGCCTTCTTGCCTACTTTGGCCTCATGTTGGATGAAAAATGATCATTTCCAGTTCAGGATTATTGACTCAACCCTCTCTGTTTTGGGAAAGAGAAGCTGCAGCTAATGATTATGAGACAAAAGCAACAACTGTAATTATTATCCAACTAATTGTCTTACTGATAAGGAGTTCCTTAAGTCACATAGATGATCTGCACTTAGAAACCTATGACGATGACCTAATCTTTCTTGTGAGATCTTTCTTGCTGCAATAGAAATGTATGATCTTTTAGATACCTCGTTGTTGTTGTTTTGCTAACTGTTAAATTTAGGAAAGTATGAATTATAACAATTGATTAATAAAATCTAAGCAGGGCAAATGTAAAGATATTATTCTGTTCCATATTTCTCATACTGTTATAGAAAAGTAAAACTTTATATTTGGTTGGGATCTTTTTTTAATGTTAGACATTTCAAGTCATTTGTGTGTGCCCCTGAGACCAACGTTTGATCTAAGCTTTCTTCTGACTGACTTTTTTCTCTTTCTGATTACTGTTGAAATGACCTCTTCTAAAATAACTCATGTAAATTACATAAAAATTTTCTAAATTTTGAAATTAAATAGTGTTTATGAAGATACGAATTTTCAGGAGGAAAACAGAGCAGAATACAGTTGTAAGGATATTAACAGTTCAGATGCAGGAATGTAACTGTTTTCTCCCCTTTCATCATTATATGAGGGAACTGTATTTCAACAGATTAAGCTTGTTACCCTAGAATCTAGTCTATTTTTATAACTGAAGATTAGCAATAAATAGGGAACAGATTTTTCAGTCATCAAAACTATGTTTCTCTTTATTTGTTTTAAATAACAGCTGCAGGTCATGGGGGTCTTTAACTTTCAGTCCTGTCTGTGCCATACTGGTTTTTATAAGCTTGTACAAATCTTTTTCCATTTTTCAGTCCATCCTTAATGTTCACGGTAACTTGATGTTGTGGTTTAACGCCAGCTGGCAACTAAACACCACATAGCCACTCGGTCACTCCCCTCTGGTGGGATGGGGGAGAGAATTAGAAGAGTAAAAATGAGAAAAATAATGGGTTGAGATAAAGGCAGTTTAATATGTAAAGCACAAGTCACACATGCAACCAAAGCAAAACAAGGAATTTACTCAATACTTCCCATGGGCAGGCAGGTGTTCAGTCATCTCCAGAAAAGCAGGGCTCCATCACACATAATGGTTACTTGGGAAGACAAACACCATCACTCCAAAAGTCCTCCCCTTCCTTTTTACCCCAGCTTTATATGCTGAGCATGACACCATATGGTGTGGGATATCCCTTGGGTCAGTTGGGGTCATCTGTCCCAGCTGTGTCTCTTCCCAGCTTCTTGTGCATCCCCAGCCTGCTCGCTGGTGGGGTGAGGTGAGAGGCAGAAAAGGCCTTGGCTCTGTGCAAGCACTTCTCAGTAGTTACTAGAAGCATAAAATCAGAGAATCATAGAATAGTTTAGGTTGGAAAGTACCTTTAGAGGTCATATAGTCCAACCCCCCTGCAGTGAGCAGGGTCATTCCTCAGTTAGATTAGGTTGCTCAGAGCCCTGTCCAGTGTCACCTTGAATATTTCTAGGGATGACGCATCTACCACCTCTATGGGCAACCTGTTCCACTGTTTCACCACCCTCATTGTAAAATTTTTTTTCTTATATCCGGTCTAAATCTACCCTCCTTTAGTTTAAAACCATTACCCCTTGTCCTATCAGAAAAGGCCTTGCTAAAGAGATTGCCCCGTCCTTCCTATAGTCCCCCTTTAAGTACTGAAAGGCTGCAATATGGTCTCCCTGGAGACAACTCCTCCAGGCTGAACAATCCCAGCTCTCTCAGCCTGTCCTCACAGGAGAGGTACTCCGGCCCTCAGATCATTTTTGTGGCCTTCTCTGGACCTTCCTCTGGACCAGTCCCATGTCCTTCCTGTGTTGAGGACTCCAGAGCTGGACACAGCACTGCAGGTGGGGTCTCACCAGAGCGCAGTAGAGGGGCAGAATCACATCCCTTGACCTGCTGGACACACTTCTTTTGTTATGGTTGGCCTTCTGGGCTTCAAACGCACATTGTTGGTTCATGTCCGGCTTCTTATCCACCAGTACCTGCAAATCCTTCTCTTCTGGACTGCTCTCAATCTCTTCATCCCCCAGCCTGTATTGATATGGGGGTTGCCCCAACCCAGGTGCAGGACCTTGCACTTGGCCTTGTTGAACCTTATGAAGTTCTGATAGGCCCACCTCTCCAGCTTGTCTAGGTCTCTTTGGAAGGCATCCTGTCCTTCTGGCATGTCAGCTGCACCACTCAGCTTGGTGTCGTCTGCAAACTTACTAAGGGTGAACTCAATCCCACTGTGTATGTCACTGATGAAGCTATTAAACAGTATTGATCTCAGTACTGATCTCAGTACAGACCCCTGAGGGACGCCACTCATCACTGGTCTCCATCTGGACGTCGAGCCATTGACCACACCCTTTGGATGCAATCATCAAACCATTTCCTTATCCACTGAACAGTCCATCCATCAAATCCATATCTCACCAGTTTAGAGAAAAGGATACTGTGGGTAACTGTGTCAAAAGCCTTACAGAAGTCCGGATAGATGACACCCGTAGCTCTTCCCTTGTCCACTGATGTAATTACTCCATCGTAGAACACCACTAGGTTGGTGAGGCAGGACTTGCCCTTGGTGGAGCCATGCTGGCTGCCTCAAATCACCTCCCTGTCCTCCGTGTGCCTTAGCGTAGCTTCTAGGAGGATCTGTTCCATGATCTTCCTAGGCACAGAGGGAAGATCATACAGATACATCTCTGTATTATCAATACTGATTCCAGCACAAATTAAAAACATAGCTCCATACTAGCTACTATGAAATTATAGATTTTAGATGTATCTAGAGAATATAGAAATAATACGAAAATTAACTCTATGCCAGCCAAAACCTTGATTACTCTAAGAGTGAGTGTTCTACAAAAGACTAGAAAAAATGAATGCATTTGTAATCAATGAAGCGTTTGGTAGGTGTTTATTGCAAAGTAGTTTGCACTAAATAACACAAGAAAAAAAATGTGTGTGTTCATGTTATTTCTTCTTCTATCCACCCCCAGAAAGGTCAGACCAGTCCTATTCTCACAGGTAACCTACAGAATATTTTAAAGTACTGACAGTGTCAGTCATTTCCCCACTCATTATAAAGGGGGCTCAGATATGGAGTGTTCCTGAAGATACCTCTCTATAGACATTTGAAGTTAGAGTTCTTAAACTCATATGGAATCTCACCTTTAATCCCTGCTTCTCTTATATTGAGTGTAAATTATAATTAATTATTAATTTGCTTGCTGATGGTAAAGCTTGCTCTCATGCTTTCTATATATGCACAGTAATCATCTTGATGCAGGAACATGCATCAAGGAGAACCTATCTTCTGCAAGTATCGTTATTTATTAAAAGTATTTTCTTTCAGTAAAATCATCACATACAAAAACTGTCTTCTGCTACTTGTTTATGTGTATTTAACTTACTTCTTAAATTTATAATATTTTTTCTTTTTTATGTGTGGATGTTATAGATGTATAGAGCAGAACAGAAATTTTGAATAGCACATATGGACACAGAATCTGGTTGGAAATTGGTGGGGAAAGGCCTTAAAACTTTTTGTAATATACTTATTACAGAAGAAAATTACAGAAGAGTTTTCTTTTTCATTTTATGTAAAAAAGACTTGTTACTGACAACATAGATTAACATCACTATTTTACATTTGACATGTTTATGTTTTCTTACATGTTGCTTAAGTTCTGAAACTCCTGTTAGAAAGTATTATCTATTGAATGACTGTCTCATCAGTATAGCCAAACATGAATTACCGATAGATTGCAAAGGTTCTGAGAAATTGAGATTATACCTCTCAATTTCCAAAGGATACAAAGCAACAGGTATTATTACTTATTGTGAACTCATTCTGCTGTACAAGCATGTAGAAATATATCAGTTTATTTGAAAAACATGGCTCCTTTGGTCTCTTTCAGATGATCTGTGTTGGAATGTAAAATATTAAATCACCAAGACATAAAAATATTTCAGCCCTCCTTACAAAAACTTGACAGATGCAAGAGAAAGAGATTGGGAGCTAATTTTGTGCTAGTGCACACAGCCCATGTCCATTTGTCATCCTAGGCTCTTTGAAAGTTCATGCAAGTTTCTGATACTTCACTATAGCCACATTATCCAACCACTTTTCTTTCTTTAGACTTTTCTATCATCCTAATTAGGTAGAGATTTTGTAATTGGCATGTTTTCCAGTACATATTATAGACTTTTTTTCTCCACAACTGTAGGTTTCAATAGCACATAAATGGTTCCAAGACAGAATGAAAATGCCAGGAACTCTCATTTTGAATTGCATTGATTTAATTAAATAGATTATGTTATGGATGTTTAAGATGCAACAACTGCAGAATGAGTATTTGTTGACATTTACATGCATTTAGAAATCCATTATAGACTCTGAACATTAACTCAAGTGCCATTTCATACTTCTAATTACTCTTCAGTAGTTCAAAAATGATTCTGTGTAAAACATATAGATTGTGTTTATGAGCTTAAATTACTTGAGATTTAGATAACACTAAGAGAATTCTTGATGTTTCCAATGTTTTCTCTTTAGCTTACTTTTTTAATATTAAAGCATCTGTTAATATTTTCATGTATGTACTGAAATAGGATTTATGTAGGTTTGCCCTTCTTTTTTTGGGGTCATCCCAAAATATTTTACCACATTTTCAGAAGCTGAAGATAGATTATACGTAATGGCAAGTAGAAATGAAAGGACAACATTACCTTTTCGCTGAGCAGGGCCCACCTAGTCTATACATTTGGTGTAGTAAGTAATATAATTATTAGATATTATTAAACACCATTTGGAGTCCCATGGCACGTGCTTTTAGTCCTTTAATGCTTAATATAAGAACTGCAAAAACAATTTTACAGAATAATTAACCCCTCATGGCTTGTCTTGTGACCTTTTTATGGGAATTAGTGGTATTGCTGTTTTAATGGTATTTCCCCATCTGTAACAATCAGTTACAGGAAATTATATGAGTATAAATTTCATTATCTAAGCTGAGATCATTGGTAGTATTGACCTGTACCGCTATTACCTCTATGCTATATATTAATACCAGCTGTCATTTCTTTTATAATGTCTTTAAAGTTTTGTCTGGTAGGGTTTCTATTTAGAGCTCATACTACAAAATGCCAGAATCCACAGAACTGACAACACAGGTTCATGTTTTTTTGAATTTACAAGAAGAAATTAAGGAATTCCCTCCAATATTATTCTTTTTTTAACAGCTTAGTGGCTACAGTATTTCTTTACTTGGTGGTACAAATCTGAGGCCAAGGTTCCATGATCATTTAAAATGAATTTGTGCAGCATCAGAACACCCAGCAGTTGAAATCTGATCTGAATCTGGCACAAACACATGACTGAATTCCTGTAAAATTAACTAGAGCTACAGAAGGAAACTTATGAGAATTTTGTGCTTTTATGCTAGTTTTATATATGGTTTGGAATAAAGTCAGAATGGCATTGACAAACAATAATTAATCCAACATAAAGCTTGTAAATCAAGTTAACCTGTCAGAAATTGTTGAACAAATTTGTACCATGGGACCACAATATTAAGGGCTGTGATGTTACATTTATTTTACCATCAGTTCAATTATTTCCTCTGTTTTAAAACTGTTCTCTTCCATCTCTGTGGGTAAAGTTTTAATTGCCATAGTATAATTTGTGCCAAAGTATGAACAAGGTTTACTAAGCCAGAAAGAAATGCAGCCTAATTTCATGTGTGCTTATAGGGGACCCATATTCTTGTCCCTAGTAACAGTGAGCTTATATGTTCTTCTAAGAGAGATAATGTAACATGCATCAGCATTGCTTTATATAGGAAGTAAATTATGGATGAGTACCATAGCTCACAATTCAGTGTCTTTTTTGCTTTTGTTCATTTTGTAGACCAGGAACTCATAACTTTTTTTTTTTTTTTTTTTCTCATACTCTTCATAGAAGTCTTCACTGAAATCAAGGTTAGAGCTTCCAAGTAGGGACCAAGTACCTAAAGGTTGGTAATGCGTAGCTTTTAGGTGCTTACTTTCTTGTGTATCTGGCTTTAAGAGAATTATTATTTCAAAATACCTTAGGACTTTTTCCAGAAATAGAAGTAAGAAATCACTTATTTTTCATAGAGCCACTGTAGGTTTACATGCAGTGTAAATGAACACATAGATATATATATATATAGTAAGTAAACTGTATTCTTCTTTTCAAATTGGGTGAAGAGAACATTTGCAGATATATCAGAACCTCATCAGCTTATGTCAAAAGCACACTGTACTGTATAAAATCCCTGAGAATTTCCCTTGGGGACACAAAACGAACACTTGCTTCTTCTATGTGAATTCATATTGAAGACAGGTTTTGGAGGGTACAAACTTCAAGCTGAACTGAAAGGTGTGCTCCAGGAATGCACTTAGCATACTCCACCCACTAATGGACACAAAAGCTAACCCAGAGTAAAAACACTTCAGGGCAGACAGTGTGGACATCGTGTCCTCAGCTTCATTGTTTCACTGCCCAGATTAGCTTCTACTGTACTGCACTACTTACTAATGCAGATGGAACCACAGTACCCATCATAATTAAACTGAGTTGAAAGAAGGTGTAATTAACAGTCTATATACATTACAGACACATCAATATTTTTTACCCTGACAACTGGTATTGCTACATTCCTGATTATTTATATCAAATATGACAGAACAAATCACATTGGATAAATAGTGTCAGAAGGTGATAGCCAAAGATCAAGATGTATTTTCGCTGTTTTGGTTTTAATTTAACTGGCTTTTATCCATTTATTGTTCTGATAACCCTATAATGAAACTCAGGAATAAGATAATGGGCAGCAATTTGCCAGTACAATAATCTTTCTCAGCAGTAAGAATATTGGCAGAGTTTCTCTGGCTGCTGGTTTGTTTCAATGTCAGGTAAATCCAAGTACTGTGATTGTATGGAACTCATGACCATATTTCTCCACTGTGAAAGTTCACAGCATCTACTTTAACACTGAAGTTCTGTTGCAATATTTCGACAATGAGTTTTCACGACAATATGGTCCTTTATAACATATTACACCAGATGTACAAGAGCATCAGGGAAAACGGGAATGGAAATTTCTATTTTCTGCATGTGATGAGAAAGGGAAGAAATTGGATAAGAGCTGGAAATGCAGCTTGCCTGAGAACACACAGGTCAAGATCCCACTATATTTGCACATAATTAACAGCACTTAATGTGAAATACCCCAATTTTTAATAGGCCTACTCTAAAAAACAGAGGTAGTCTTGCTTGTGGAGAAACGTAGTGAATGTGTGGCCACAAATTATATACTGTCATTCTTATATTTTTAATAGGGTATTCAAAGTGGCATTTTATAAATCTGACATAAAAGCCAGCAATTAGTTTGTTGTATGTCCTTACAGGGAATATTCTATTTTTCAGATACAAAAAACAATAACACTCTTTATTTTGTCATACTGAATATTTGTACCTAATGTTTTTTCTAGGCATAATATTGTAAAGAAACTCTAAAAATTGAGACTACCGCTGGACTTTTCCTGAATTCATAATAACTAGAAGAAATTAAAATCAGTATTAATTTTCCAAGGCAATTTTTTGATTAAAATATCCAAATAATCTAAACAAAACAGCAAGCAAAGGGTTTAGTGTCTCAAGGATATTTAAATTTAGGTTTTTTATTTTTGTTCCAGTTACTTGTATTTGTGTAGTATTTTTTTCTGTATTATGTGTGAAATAATAGGAAATTAAATTCTGATACCCAAGATGGTGAGTGGTTATGTTCTCCACAATCAGCTTATCTAACACTTTACCCCAAATAAATATTTGATTAGATTTGAGTTTAAAATAGACTGACAGAAAATCTTAACTCCTTTAGTGATATAAATGCTCCCACAGAATCTCAAAAATAAGATTTTTTTTAAAAAGCAATATATTTCTATATGGGACTTCACATCTGACACAGGCATAGGCTGAGAAATTCCTATATGCACTTTTGTGTACTACTGTGCTTTTGTCAAATGTCTAAAGCTTGTGGCAGGATCTCTTTAACTCTTCATATCCGAGAGGTTTCAGGAGGCCTCAGGGATCATTACTGTGGATGAGGAGAAAATGGAATAGTGTATCTGCCATGTATAATGTGTAAACAGATTGTGAAAAGATAAACCCACTAAACTTGGGTTTTGCTCTATTCAGGAAGCCCTTATTCTGATGAATGAGAGGACCTAGGGTCTTTTATAGACACATCATCCTACAGAAGCACGACTGCAAGACAGAGAGAAGAAATAAGATTCTCTGGCATTGCATCATATATATTTACACACTTGTGCAAAACTGAATGCTAAGTGGAATACATGAAATGACAGCAAGTCAGAACAACTGTATCCCAGTCTTGACATCTTTTGTAGTGAAGATGGGTATATAGCAGACTCAAAGGGCTTTTTTTACCCCAATGTTTGTTTCGTTTCACCCAAATTTATCTCTTGGTCTTATAAAAGATACTACTTCTCCCTGATAACGTTTTATTCTTTATGTGGTAGAAGGTAGTTGACAATCAGTCTCTTGTGTAGCTTTCTAACTATATATCAGTCTTATGGAAAGTTTGTGTCACCACACATAAACAAATTCTTTAATCAGGCAAGTTTCATCTGTCAATCACTGCCAATGGTAACCAAATGCTGCACCTACTAAAGGATGGGAAAGTATCTAAAAGCAGGTGGCAGAGAAATAGTGTTACACTGGCTCATGCTGTCAAATCAGCATTAAAATATCATCACATTATCTATCAAACAACTTAGATTTTCAGGGTTTTAAATAAATGTCTTTGTATGTTTAATAAGGAGATTAAAATAATGAAATATAGCTTTTTCTTGTGAAGTTCAGCTCACCTGAATGACCTAATCATCTTGGCTTTTTTTATAGTGAATTAAGAGAAATAGACCCTTTTAGAAGTGCACAGTTTATCCAATCTATTTTAGGTATCTAGTTTAGGATGAGATTAATCACACCCCATAAATTACTGTTAACTCTAAAAGAGAGACAACTCTGTTTCAGGTTTGGGTATTTGTATTTGATGCTGAGAGCTAGTTAAAACAAACGCTACCCCTTACCTGGAAACTGACCATGTTTTCTTGTTTAATTTTTGTCAACAAAGTGAAATTGCAGGGGTGTGCCAATATTCGCACAGAAACAATCTTTTAGCAAGGAATAATGATAAATCTCTATAATCCATTTGTACTGTGTGTGATTATATATACTCCTTCTGACATGTAGGCTACACCTCTGTTAGTAAACTAAACATTGTCAGGGCATGAGGTGACTGTCTAGACTTCTGGAATGTTAGGGTAAATGGTAGCATGCTTCTAGCTTGCGTTGTCTAGCACTCTCCCAACCTCAGGTGTAATGCAGCAGACAGTGTGAGCTAAATTCCCAGGAAATAGCTTGTAGACAGCACACTGTTTTGAAGCGTAATTGAGTTTAACAGTGCATGGCTGTAGTCAGAGCATGCTCATTGGTCTTGGGGCTTGATGTTCCTTAAGATATTAGCACAGGTAGAGATGCAGTGTCTATGTGATAGAACAGCGTTCTTTTTTGAGAGGGATTCCTTTTCCCTAACTCTAGGTACTTAAAATTCTGAGCTACTGTAACACACTATATAAAGAGAGAACCAAGGCTCAGTTTACAGTAAAGGCAGAAAATAAGTGTTTCCAGAAGCTGATTGAACTGATTGATCTTAGACAGCTATCTAAACACGAGTTCATTTGTTTTCTTGAGATTCATATTTCTCTGCTGGCAATGAAAGTAGACTAAGCTAACTAGTTCAAATACAGCTCTCTAATTTTCAGAAGTCTGAATTATGACAGGTAAATCCCAACCTTCTGTACAATTTACAAACAAAGAAAGCAAAGACCTTTTGTGTTTTCAGAGGACTAAGTTGTTGGACAGCCTTAGCATTTGTACAGGAGGAAAAACCGGTATTAGACTACTCGCTGTGTTTTCAACTGAGGTTGATGTTTTCAGCGTCAGGAGAAAGGCAATGAGAAAAATGTGGTACCAACTCTAGTTTGCTTATTTGTGAAATAATGAAAGGTTGTCTATGGATATGTTATTTGCCATAAAGCTGTCTTATTCTTTCCTAATTAGTTAAATGCCTCATGTATAGAATAAGCTGAAAGGAAGACCAGCAGCCTGATTCAGAACCATGTCATGAAGCTGTTCCATAAAATAAGGACAGCAAAAAGGAAACCATTTGTAGAGTCAGAATTACTTCCCTAGGCTGGGGACATGACAGTAGCTAATGAAAAATCCACAAATTTGACTGGAATTGAGTAAGACGAACTTGGAATCACTCTATATTGCTCCAAGAACTAGACCTTAAGGCAAAAGGAGACATTTAGACTGCATCTTTACATTTTAGCAATGCTATATGGAGAAAATGCAGAGGGGAAAGGGTAAAATATGGAAAGAGTTATAGCTGCTCAGAGTAGAACTGCTCATTCCAAGGAGCACAGAAGAAGCTGTTTATCCCATTCAGCATGTTAATAGACCAAAAAGTGGAATGCTAATTGAAAATGAGAGTAGGAATATTTCTTCATTTTCAGCAGAGGAGAAACTGGAGCCATGCTATCTTGACACTAAGATGGATGAAATAACCTTTGCATTTTCTTCCTAAATCCCTACTATGGTCTGCTGGCTCTGTAACAGAGATCAGACAAGGAATTGAAGCTCCGACTTAGAGCCAAATACAGGGTCACTACTGCTTCCTTTCCTCTGAATAAAAAAGAATGAAAGAATAGAAGTGGCATAAATTAATATAATGCACACTAATCTCTTTTGGGATAGTGTAGACAGTATGCTTTCTTCAATAAACTAATGACATAATCAAATTTCAAAAGAAAAATAATTAGCTCTTGGTGTTTCAGTTTCTGATTTACCCAAACTAAATATACTTTATCTTTGGTCACTGAGGATACATCTAATCTAACTGAATCATGAGAATATAATTTGCACCAAGATCAGATTCATTGACATTATATATCGATTGATATTTTATATCTTTTTGTCTTTTTTTCTTCTTTTCCCTTCCCATTTCTGTTTACAGGTTTTGACCTAGTGAAGTGTGAAGATCCTGGCATACCAAATTATGGCTACAAGATCCGAGATGAAGGACATTTTATAGACACTGTCATTTTGTACAGCTGTAATCCTGGCTATGCAATGCATGGTAGTAGTATTATGACCTGCTTAAGTGGAGATCGAAGAGTTTGGGACAAACCTTTGCCTACTTGCATAGGTAATATGGATTATGGCAATGAAAGATTTCAGTCTGGGGTTTCAAGAAAAACAAAACTAGTATTCTGTCTTTAACTGTCACATCTTCAAGTCTCTAAAACTATGTTTCATTACAACAAACATAAAAGTGAAATAGAGAGTACTAGGTGCCTAACTTAACACCAGTATAGCTATTGCCCATTGTACCTTTGCTAGGCAGTTTCTCTCCTCCAGTTTTGCTTTCCAGCCCAGCAATTACCAGTGACTTCCTGAGTTCAAGTTTCACACGGAGTTCCCATGGATCATTGGGAAACTCTTTCCTTCTGTGTATCTTCTGATGCTTAGTTTTTGCCTTTGCTGCCTGCTGCAGGTAGGCCACCAACTGCTTTCAGCACTTACCTGATCTGTAGGACCCTTGCTTGTTGCCTCTCTCCCATATTGGGTGCTACATTCTCCATTCCAACACCTGCTTCCTGCTAAACACATTCACAGACCTACAGTCTACAAAGCAGCAAGCTCCCTTCCTTTCAAAATTTCAGCTTATCCAGAGGGTAAGTGCCAGAAAAACATAAATGAACAGCATTTCTGCTGTCTTAATAGAGGTGTTATTTTTCCCACTTGATTCTGGAATTATATCTAAGTTTTCTCTTATATACATGACAGGTCAAAACAACTCTTTCCAGTTTTGATTTAAAGACTTTTCCAGGCTTTTTATACATTCAAGTCCTCAGGCTCTTCAGTTTAATTGGCTACCTTCCTTTTCCTCTAAGTTTGCCCTTTTGTAGGCAAGAGTCATAATCAGTCCTACCTTCACCCGTGTCCCTATTTAATTTAAATGAAGTCATTACTTTGAGGTCATTTTCTGTGATATTTTCTTGTGCCTGTCCTCACCATCAAGTAAGTATTTGACTCAATTCTAAAATACTTGTTGGTTCCAAGTCTATTAGGTGAATAAATCCATCCATCGATCTATTTCCTTTTCTTAGTATGATGATTTGTGCTCTAATATCTATGTGGGATGTTAAAATCTCAACCATGCTGTATTTAAAACCAAACCAAACCAAACCAAACCAAACCAAACCAAACCAAAACAAAACAAAACATGTATATTCCAATCTGACGTGGAGGAAGATAGGTAACCCAGGATCAAGTGAATCTAAAGAAAATTCCCATCTTTGTTTCTGTAGAACATCTTTCATAACCCTTCTCCAAAATATTTTAGACTGATAGGTATGTTTTTTCACGCTGACTTTATTTAGTTTACTGCATCACTACTATGTAACGCTCCCTCAACTCCTCTATCTCTATCTCTAGTTTTCTTGATAACAGTATGTTTTTAAGCTTCTATATTTCAGTTACGATTGCTGCTTTTTTTTTTTTTCTTCATTATATTTTGATTTTGTACCTTGCATTAGTAGATTTGGTTTCTGTATTTTGTTGCTAAGCTTTTGGAATGACTTGTTCCAAAATTTTTTATTTCTTGAGGATCTCAATTCATCTTTAAGTGGAATTATGTCCTGATATCAATAGAATAGTCAATTATCTTTTAGTATCCTGAGACAGATTTTGTTCTTGTTTTCAGTCTCTTCAACCACAAAGCTACCTTTCTATGTGCCTTTATTTCTTTACATATATTTTTATTTGCTGTCCTTGTTTCCATCTTCTAAATAAAATTTGGGTATTGCATTAGTTTTGTATAAACTCCCTCTTTCTGTTTCTCAATTTAAAACTCTTCCGAAACATTAAGTAGCTCCCCAAGAAGCCAAATGCTCATCATTCTCTCTGAAAATCTTCTAAAGGTGAATCTTTCTAAACAGCCTTTCACAAACAGTCCATTACTTTCATTAAATTGTTACCTTTTTTTCCTACTGTTCTGTGCACAGGAAAACTTGTCATGAAGATCTCCAAAAACTCAGTAAAGCATCTGCAGATCCTTTCATGGTCTTTTCCCTCCCCCTCCAGTGCTATTTACATAATATTTTCTTTCTTCAGTTTTATCTTATGCTACCACAGTTTTATCTCTGCCTATTCTGATTTGACTGCCTTCCTTTTTTTCCTTTTTCTTAAATTGTCCTGAACTTCCAAACGTCACTTTGTTTCTTAGACATATTTTCTTAATATCCTCCTGTTTGTGCAGACCTTTATTGCTTGTTGTGTTTTAGATCAGCATTTGATATTTGCTGTTGTCTCTGGTGACATTTGCTTTCATTGTCTTTACTATCATTTCACTCTCATTCATAAAAAATTTCAAGCCCATACATAGACATATTCCACATATTCTACACTAGTCATCTTCAGCGATACACTGGTATATTGGTCTTAGCATTCATTTTCATTTTCTCTGTGATCTAAGCCTTAATGAAAAAAGTCAGTTAACTCCTGTAATTCCTTCTCTGGAAGATTATAGTACTTTTTTGAATGTAAGTCACTTCTATTAGTTACAGTATGGTTATTTACTTTATATAATATATTCTTTGAGGTGGTGATTTTACAGGGTGCTCACTTCTTCATATTGAAAAACAAACCTTCTGGATTTTTGGTTAGAATCACTTTTGAAAATTTACTTTTGATCTGCTCCTAAAATGGATATTTTTTTTTAAATATATGAACTATGTAATGCTTCATCACAAATTTTATTATGCATTCTGTTTCTAAATGAGTATTCTCAGAATTCTAAAGCAAATCTGTCAATTAATTTGAATTTAAATAATTTTGGTTTCACTGAGTAATCTCAAGTTCCTTAGCAAATACACTACTGTATCAGTCATTTTCTGTAGTTATGTATCACAGCAATTATTGCATTCTGAACTCCTTGTATAATGAAAATTAACTGAAATCTTAGACAAAGCTTATGTTAGACAATATTATATACTAAAGCAGCTTTCTGCTGTGGTTCTGTAACTAATATGTAGTGTTTGAGTCAACAAACCAGCAGGATAGGTAAGTAAATCAGTTACCTCTACAGTTATTTTCCATCCTGGTAACAATTTGGTTGCCAGCAGTGACTTGGTGGCATGTATAAGACTTATTATTTGATAGGAATGTTGCTGATAGATTTCTTGGCCCAACTGCCGTGGTTCTTTTATCATCTGTGGCTTACACTACACTTTCTTTACAGCTGTGCTTGAAGAGTTCCCCATGGTAACATTTTTTAATACCACTACTTGTAAGGCAACACTGTAAATGAAGCAGGAATTTAGGCACATCACTTAAGAGAAGAGTTACTGATCCTCTTTGGTTCAGTGGTATCTGACTGTTACACAGTTCCAGTTTCACCAGGGTGCATCTTTATACTGGCCAGACAACAGCATGATGCTCTAAACAAGCAACATAAGAATTTGATTCTGGATGCTTAGCACTGCATTTCTCTCCACAAATTGTGGTCTCTCCACAAAGTTAAGATAGAATTGATAACAAAAAGTTTTGTACCAGACACGGCATACTTTCAAATCATAGCTTTCTGATTTCCTTTTTTTGTGGGCATATGGCATTTAAATTTTTAAATACTAAAGGAAATTACTAGGCAATAATAGCTGCTTTTTGATGTAATTAAATTTGATGTTATATGGAAGTAACTTGAAAACATCAAACTGAAGGTATTTTGACATTAGAAAAAATTAGAAAAAATTAGAGAAAACAATTTTAATTACAAAACCCAACACTGTAAAGTCTGAGTTTGAGCATTCAGTGGTACTTAGAAAAGCCAGGCATGTTAGATGGGATATTTCTGAGGTATTTTAGCTCTCTTGCTGATGTTAAAATTGTGCTTTTGTGGTCTCAGTTCATATTGAACTATTCTTGTTGGTAAAATAACGTAATCACAGAAGTATGGTTTATTGCTTTATAACAAGGTAGGAATGAGATCATTATATGTGCAATTTTAACTCATGTATGCATCCTGGTTTATATGTATGTGTATTATTTCAGAGATATTAGGTCGTTCTATTACCGTTTCGGAAGACAGAGAGACGTAGAATGGACAGAAAATGGGAGTGAAAAATATTACGATCTTGTTAAAAATAAATGTAATTCTTGCTTATTTTGTAGCTGAGTGTGGTGGTCGAATTCATGCTGCTACATCAGGGCGTATTTTGTCCCCTGGTTACCCAGCACCATATGACAACAATCTTCATTGCACTTGGATTATAGAAGCGGATCCAGGAAAGACAATAAGGTATACTATTAATTTCAGTATTCATTGTCGACTTCAGTATTTTAGAAATTATAGTCTATGCCTTAATTCTCATACTCTTCTACAGAATTTTTTGTTTATTAACTCCTCCTTACATTAATAAAGTTGATGCTTGTCATGCTGGCATTTATGAGTGCCATCCCTCTAGGGAACCTGGTACCTAAATCATGTAGGGGACACCTAGGCATCTAATTCAGAACTGTGAATTCTGTTAGATGATATGGCCTATATATCTTCAGTGTGGCAAAACAGTGCCTTTTTCTAGCTGTAAACAAGCTATAGTGCCAAGCTGTCAACTGTGGTTTCAAAATTCTTCCCCTGAGTCATTGTAATGGCATTCTTTTATATCTTACTGTCACATTCAAAGTAATAATTTGTTCTAAAACTAATATAATTATTCAACACTATTTCTTAAATACTTTACCTCAAGCAGCTGTGAAGTTCCTGACTCTGCCAGGAGTGCTCAGACATCAGGCTTCTTGGACCTTGTTGGGTATCTATTAGGAATTTTTTTTTTGTCATGAATATTTTGATCTGATGAGGATTTGACAACAGTAGCAGCAGAGATTAGAGCTATAAAACTATAAAGCTACAGTTCTGAAGGGTTTTCATTTTCCATTCCTGCTCTTTTCTGTCATATCATTCTTAACATATAGAACATTTTGAATTATGTAACTATCAGATTTTTTTCCTATAATCAGTTGAATAATAAGACCAGCAAGATCTAAGAAGACATTAAGAATAATCAAATTTGAGAAAAATTATGAGATTGTAATAAGAAATGATTACAGGACTGTGAAAATGCTTAATAGAGGAGGACTTGAAGATTCCTCCACATAAATTAGGCAGCATAACAAAAAAAGGAAGAAATTAGAAGAATACAGAAAATGAGAGAAACACAACTAGTGACTAATGCATGAAATAAAGGTGCATGCCAAGAACTGAATAATGGAGTATAGAGCTTTAATTTCTATAATGATTTATGGAAAGATGATGGAAGGATTCAAGAACTCAGGCAGAAAGAAATTAGTAATACAAGAAGAACTTTTAAAACAGTTTTTCCTCATCAGTTTGACATACCGACAAGAATGACTATCATACTTTGTTGTTATTGCATAGCTAAATCACTCAAGTGGCAGGAATACCAATATTTAAAGGCTATTTCAGCTCAGTTTTGTTGTAGTAACACATAGATTCAAAAACTTTGAAATGGCAAATTCTGTTCAATATTTAAGGTAGTTTGTCCACTCCAACCAGGAATTTGCTGTGAAAGCAAGAATGTAACAAAAACATTTAACTTCTAATCAAGATAGAGAATCTTAATTTCTGTCATTAAAAAAAAATAGTATACTAATATGTTTAATGATATGCAACAGAGATTAGTTTTAAACCCCAGTGACAGGAAAGAAATATGTGATTTCCAGTAAATGTGTTACTTTAGAATATTAGCTATTTATTTATTTAGAGCAAAAAGTTAGCAAAGAGTAAGTTGTGTCATTATTCATTTTATGTGGACAATAGTTTTAACTGATAACTTAAATGAAAATTATTAATTTTAAAAAGTAAACATACAGAAAATACAAACAAATGGCTAGTTATTCACTGGGAGGTTTTTAATTTTTTATTTTTAGTAACCCCATTTTACTAAGAATTTGCTCCATCATAGGTGATTTCAATGAATCATTTACATTTAAATTGCAACTTTGAAATTAATGATTTTAAGTTAATGTCAAATGTAATGAAGAAATATCAGGACACTTATTTGAAACAAAAAAAAAGGTGTTGATATTTACCTATTAGATTTCTTCAACGTTAAAATTGTAAACAGTCGGAACTTGAAGTCAATGCACCTATTTTGACTAATAGCATAGTATTCTTGAGCACCTTTCTGAATCTAATTCCTCACCTGGAGATAAATGCAGATTGTTCTATTATAATAAAATTTTATATTTTATGAATTTTGGCGTAAATCAAAGATAGAATAATATATTTTCTAGGTTTTTATAGGAAAGAAAATGCCATGCTGACAGAGTTCCCTGTCCTCTGCATGCTGCTGTCCAGTAGCTACTGCTTTTTTTTTCAGTTACATGTGATTGAAGACAATCAGTGTTCTTGGTATCCTTATTTGAATAAAGAAGGGAAATCTTGGATGAAATCATAGTTATTATCCCTTAAGATATCTATCATAAAAATAAGTTAATTTATAGAACAATTACTATATGACCCATAATGGTGGTTTCTGTAATTCAGGCAATTATAGAACCAAATAGCACCTCTCTTACAAGACCAGCTCATTCAACAAGAGAAATGGATAACTCTTTAGGACCCCCACCTCTTGAGTCCTAAACAACTCAAAACTAAGTACAGTTTGGGAATGACTGCTTGGAGTTTTGTGTAATTGTGTTTAATGAGTAAAGTGCAGTGCTTTTACTTTCTCTTTGCAGTCTTCATTTTATTGTTTTTGACACTGAGGTCGCTCATGACATCTTGAAAGTATGGGATGGGCCAATTGAAAGCAGCATACTTTTGAAAGAATGGAGTGGCTCAGCCCTTCCAGAGGACATTCACAGCACTTTCAACTCATTAACATTACAGTTTGACAGTGACTTCTTCATCAGCAAATCAGGCTTCTCGATTCAGTTTTCAAGTATGTAAATATTTTTTTATCTCAAATACAATAATTATATACACTGTTTCTATACATTATTCTTATATATATGAACTGTTTCTCATCTGACAACTTCCTCAGTCTTTAAAAAAAGGACTATATTATTTTGATTATTTTATATATTTATGCAAAGAGCTACAACTAGGGTGAATTTTTTGAATTGCTTTGAATGTTTTCTTATTTCTTGTTTTGTACAGCAACCACATGCCTAGCATTATCTCATTAGCATTATTTAACAAGTCAAAAGGAGTTTGTAGATACATAAGTTTTCTTCTGCACTGATATTTTAAATGTTCCCACCAGTGCTACCTAATAATATATTATTTTGTGTTTATACTTTATGTTATTTGGGTTTTCTTTTTCTCACAACGTTGGTTGCATGATGCATCATTTTTATGACCTTAACCACTGCTTGTGTACATGATTTAACTGAAGAATAAAATATAGCTTACCATATTGAAATACATTTAAAAACTTACTATTAAACTAAGCAAATTCATCTTCAGATCTAAAGTGAAGGCTTCTCTGTATACAGAGGTGCTGTGATCAATATTTTGTATGTGATCAATATTGTAAAGCTGAGTATGTGGAGTTTTTCTATGGTATTATGGTGGAGGGTAGGACTGCAGGGAGACTACATCATTATCTTTGACTCAGTTGTTCCCCCCTTATATATCTAGATATGATGTATGTAAGTGTATTTCTGCTCAGGAACATAGGAAAATTATGGATTAATAAAATATCTGAAAGTAGGAGTATTATTTAAAACCTTCTCGGTAGGTGCTATCCTTCAGAAGTAAAAGGCACTAATAAGTATTCAGGCATTATTATTTGCATGAGGAAATATACTTTGGGGTTTTCTGCTCTCTAAATAATGCATTTTACATTTACCTGTTTACTTCATTTTGCTTGATTTTTCTGAATGTTGCACCCCCCAAACCACAGGCTCTTTCATCAGCCCTAAGATACCTAGTTAAAAGTATGCAAAGTGAATTCAAGACGAAGAACAGAATAAATGTTTCTAAAATTTCTCACTAGTGTGCTATATAATATGCTGCTTTTCATGTTGTTTGAAAAAAGTTAAATTTTACATTTGTGGAAATGAAGGGGGTGTTTACTCTCTTAGGGCTAGCAAACACATTTTATGTAGTATTATATGAAAATGTTTATGCACAAATTTTGAAAGGATTAATTATTTAAGCAGTTAGATTTGCCAACATATTCTTTGACCTTCAGTGATACTTATAATAAGTAGGAGACAATTTAATGCTTTAAGGGTGAAGAACGGATTTTGCCATCTTCGTATACTATCTTATGGATGCACTTGGTGATCGTTCTGGCAATTGCAGTGTATGTCTTACTGGAATTAATTAGAATTAGTGGTGAAGAACTGAATGCCTCAGCTCAAGTAAAGGGAAAATTGTATTAAAGTTTCATTCACCCTGCTTGAAAAGTGGAATGTTTTATTAATTTTTTAATTGTAAGGAGTAAAAAATATGATTTAAGGAATTTGTTAAAGTAAATTTAAAATATTTCATCCAAAAATCAGAGCTTAGTTTATTTAGTCTCCTTGAGGCAGTGGGCAGACCACTGTGGCCTTGATCTGTAAAGGATTTAAACTAATTAATCTATGGCTAACTGAGGATCTTTTCATGCTTTAGTATTCATCCTGTGTTCAAACTGTAAGCCGGTTTATAGCAAAGCTGCACAGAATATTGAAATTTCACTACTTTAGTAGTTTGTAACTCAATGAATAGAAGAGTTTTGAGTTGCTTAAACTTTTTTCTGGTAATTGCAGATGTAGTTGTTTTATTTCAAGGTCTGTGAAGGTAACTGTCCAAGTTTTGTGTCTTTGTGTCACTTGAACGATTTTCAAGTGTCGCATTTATTAATGAGTATATTTTATTTAAATATTAATTACAATTCAAGAAGTAAACTTCAGGTGCAGAATTGCAGAAGATTGGAAAACCTTCAGTAATCTGGACCTCTTACACTTCTGCAACTTCTGTATTGGATTATGCAACTGAGATGATTGTCTCCGTCAATGAATGTCCAGTTATGGGATCATACAAATATATATACATGTGAGAGTATCAGGTCAAACGAACAGCTTAAAGACAATGCATTAAAGTGTTAACCTTCAGCTGGATAATTTGTTTCATAGTGCTATAAATGCGCTGATTCTTTTCTATTATTTGCACTCTAGAAGGCCTTTATTGCATCTGCCTAAAAAAGAGGTGCTAGGAAAAGATACTATAAGGTAGAACAGAAAATATCACCTATAAATTACTTACTGTTGATTGTAAATTCAATTAGAGGTATTTTTAATGGAAAAAAAAGTGGCTGAAGCTTACAAAATGTTTGAACACTATTAAAAGTGCCTTGTCTTGCCCACTCAGCTCAGAATATAGAGCATGAGGACACAAACCGACAAGAGTGATTATGTTAATTGTAATCAGCCTAATGCTTTTCATTAAAACTTAATCACCATTTAATCATGCATAAAAGGACAAAAAAAAAGGAGTTCACTGTACAAAATTGACCTTTACTCTGGGGGTTAAATACATTCAAACTATGTATTACAAGCCAGGGATGTCAACCAACTCTTTCTGGTTACCATACAAAAACTGAACACAAGAAAGGTATAGCCAAATTAGGTATTTGGCTTTTTTATTGCAAAAAAACCAAAATTACTGGCAGAAAAACTCATTAAAAAAAGGACAAATTCTAACCTAGCTTAATTCTGTTCTACATGTCTAAGGTAAATGGGATAAATCTCTCTCTGAAGGTGCCTTTTCCTTTTTATCAGCTATAGGTCTAGTTATACTAGCATACACTAAATATCAAACTTCTGGACATCTAAGGGCAGGTGAAATGAATCCTACCTGTCTTTTCAAAGGTGTCTAATTTCCTTTGAGATGCCATAAAATATCCCAGTTAGTCTCCATCTGCAACTTCAGAATGTCACACAGCCAGAAGTCCTTGATCATATCTTCCAGTCCTGTGCAGATACCACGGATATTGTAAGGCATCTCAAATGAGACTAGCCACCTATGTTGAAGCAGATCCATCTTGCTTATTCATATCTAACCATATAATTTGTTTAGTTGATACTTAACAAAACCAACTGAAGTGGCAGATTATAGAAACAAGCACAGGCAGTTGGAAGTCTCATTATCATTCTTACAGACTCAGCCTTATATTAACAATACCTAATAGTAGTTCTACCCTTCTAGCCTAGCCTTTTTTCTTGAACTAAATTCTCAGCTGTTGTAACTTAACATTGCTATATCCTTTTCTTAAACTAAATGATACATTCATAGTTCCTTTGCTGGTTTCATACATTATGCTCCTCAAGTCTATAATACATCAAAGGATTATTCACACTCTTCTTATAATGGAAAAAAACATTTTTAGAAATGCCTGGCTTTTTGAGAGTCAGACCCATCTGTGATGGATTTCTATGCCTACCTCTGGTTCTATGTCATTGTAAATTTCTCATAGTCACAGCATTCTGTAAGCACACACTTTAATTAACAATATACCTGTCTCTGCTTCCATGTAAACAGAAATGTTATCTTTTTTGTGCTAATACAGAATAACTGGCAAAAAGTTAATGAATTAGCAAAGAGTTCTCAAATTTTTTAAATATTTCTATCTTATTAGAATAACTTCAGACACTCACTTTATTAAAAGTTAAGATAGAAAATTAAGACATTTGTTTAGTGGGTTTAGTCCAATTTTGTTTTTTCTGTTGTTTGCTTGCTCTCCAATATTTATAAAATTTGCTCTTGAATTAAATGCAGAGATAAGCAGAGAAATACAGAGATAAGTAAAGATGCCTGGCTAAACTATTATCTTAAGAATACAAATCATCAATTATGATAATAAAAATAAGCAACTTATACCAACCACTTATGTAGAATAATTATTTGGAAATTATTGTGTCTGATATTAATATATCTGTTGATATCTAACTTCCTCTGCCAAGAGCTTAAGTGTCAGTAGTTCTGTTTGATAGTTCCTAATGACACTGGACTTAATCTGACAAATCTGTTTAAGCAATGATGCCTGCTTCTGTCCAGTTCTATAATTCCATTTGATCATTTGTCTACAGCAATTCTTACAGTAACTTAGAGTATCTTGAACTGTTAGAGTACTGTTGTCTTGTAAATTGTTCTTTCATTGCTGAGATATCTTTTAATCACTTGCTTAATGGCCTGAGCTACTACATTTAAGTAGAATAAGAATTTCCATGGCAGAATCTTCATTGCTAGGATTCATCATGCAATTGTTCCAGTTTGATTCACAACTGAATTTTCAAGAAAAGGGAGTTAGCGCAAAAATAGATTTTAAAAGAAATTTACACATGCATAATCATATAACTGCCCTACTAACTAACTAAATTTTTAGTTCAAAGAAAATGAAATCCATTAAGACATCCCTTGTTAAAATAAATAAAAGGACATAAGACACAAAAGTTTAGGATTCCCCTTTAAAGTCTGCAACCTAATATTTTCACAGTTCAGTCACTTCTCTTGCTTTCTGTGATGCTACACATGTTGTGTTGCATGCTCAGAATAACACTGTCTCATTAGGATGAAACTGTGTCAAAGCATTCCTGTCCATCATCTAATCCATAGCCTGGGCAAGGCCTCCTCAGACTCATGGGGGTAGCTGTTCTTAATTTGGTTCCCATGGAACTAAGCAGAAATGAAGCTTGTAGGTTATTCTGATGGTTATCTCTAAACCTGTAAGCTTTTGTACTTCAGACTTAATGAAAGAGGCTGCATTAGCATTTGGGTTTCTTTTTTCTTTACATTATTGGACAATACAAAATATTTAAATATGTAGTTGATGCTAATTTGCACAGTTCTTAGTCTGTACATTTAGATGTATTACATGAGATGATACTTTTTAAACAAACACTATTCTTTCGTATTTGGAAATGTTTGTTAGTTTGAAATCACTGCGAATCCTATGTACAGTCTCTCAGCTTTGATATGCCAAAATCCTTCTCAAAACTATTATGCAGGCATAACGCAGTAAACAGGGGAAGCTTGTGCATTGCCTGCAATTTATAAGCCTAGACCCTGAAAAGTCTTTATTATTTTTATAACCATGTGGAGTAGTAAAAATAGAGTTGCACAACAACTTGGTGTTGTGCTGCAAATGCATCAAATAGCTTACATGATTGCCATAGACATAGTGAAATTGATATTGATGAAGGTGATGGTTTTTTTTCTTGAGCTACAATAGATTACAGGCTAAACAAACTGATAAAAAAAGAAGTGTCCTTCAGGTGAAAGATAAATTAGGCACATATCTAACATATTGCTCAGAAGGCTGCAGACACAGAAATATACAGTGTGTCACATTCTCAAAAACAGTCTCCTATTGATTTTCAGTGAAATTTTAAATCAACCTTGAAAATGTAATTGGCGGGCCAAATTAAAAAAAAAAAAAGATCTAAAATGGGACTCTGGAAGATTATTAAATTAATAACAGAGAGGCTTAACACATTGGCTGCCGACATATGGAGGTCTGAAATCTCCCTAGCAATCTGTAGTTTTTCCAGCTGCCCATTCTTCTGGCACTTACCTCTGGTTTCATGTTTCATGTACATAGAAGCTTGTTCCTCTCTGACCAGATGAGACAGTAGGAGATGGGAAATCTGTAGAGTATTACTCTATAAGCCACTGAGTATCAAGTAGCTTACTGATTAGAACACATGTGCAAGAACTGAGAAGCAATGATTTAGTTCTTTTCCAGCATAATGGAATTCAGATCCTCTCTCCTGTCTATGCCATTTTAGGCACCTAATTTTTCTCAGCCATTTCTAAAAAGTCTAGCTATGGAATTTGGTTTGATTTTGCATCCTTGAGTCTAAAATGTAGTTATTGCTCTCCCTTCTTTACAGCATATATATTTTAATTACATTAATCTTTGAGTTTCTGAATTCCTCAGGCTGTTTTGAAAATTATATATGGGAATGCTAGATCACAACATGAACATGACCTTTCTTATAACTATGTAAACTAGATATTAATTGCATGTCTACATATTAGTGAAGGGACTGAGAAGAAAAAACCATGTTGCAAAAGAAGTTCAATGACAGAACTGGTGGTTTTAAATGTCTGTATTACTTATCAGCAATGCATATAACCTCTATACCACTTAGACATTTGGACAATTCCAAATGAATCATTAATAGACTTCTAATTTTCATCCAACTACAGAACCTCCTGGGAATCTTGCTCATGGATTGGATGGGCATACTTTTTGCTGGGTAAAAAACTGGCTCGATGGCTGGGCCCAAAGAGTTGTGGTGAATGGAGTTAAATCCAGTTGGAAACTAGTCACAAGCGGTATTCCTCAGGGCTCAGTGTTGGGGCCAGTTCTGTTTAATATCTTTATCAGTGATCTGGATGAGGGGATCAAGTGCAACCTCAGCAAGTTTGTAGATGACGCCAGGTTGGGTGGGAGTGTTGATCTGCTTGAGGGTAGGAAGGCTCTGCAGAGGGATCTGGACAGGCTGGATCGATGGGCTGAGGCCAATTGTATGAGGTTTAACAAAGCCAAGTGCTGGGTGCTGCACATGGGTCACAACCACCCCATGCAGAACTACAGGCTTGGGGAAAAGTGGGGAAACCTGCCTGGCCAAAAACAACCTGGGGATATTAGGTCACAGCCAGCTGAACATGAGCCAGCAGTGTGCCCAGGTAGCCAAGGCAGCCAACAGCATCCTGGCTTGTATCAGGAATAGTGTGGCCAGCAAGAGTAGGGAGTGATCGTGCACCTGTACTCTGCACTGGTGAGGCTGCACCTTGAATACTGTGTTCAGTTTTGGGCCCCTCAGTGCAAGAGGGACATTGATTTGCTAGAGCGTCTCCAGAGAAAGGCAACAAAGCCTTTGAAGGGCCTGAAGAACAAATCTCATGAGGAGAGGTTGAGGGAACTGGGTTTGTTTAGCCTGGAGAAAAGGAGGCTGAGGGGAGACCTTGTCGCTCTCTACAGCTACCCAAATGGAGGTTGTAGCGAGATGAGTGTAGGTCTCTTCTCTTAAATAACGAGAGATAGGACAAGAGGAAATGGCCTCAAGCTGTGCCAGGGGAGTTTTAGATTGGATATTAGGAAATATTTCTTCCCTGAAAGGATTGTCAAGCATTGGAAAAGGCTTCCAGGGAAGTGATTGAGTCATCATCGCTGGAGGTATTTAAAAGACACGTGGTGCTCCGGCACATTGTTTAGTGGTGGACTTGGCAGTGCTAGATGAATGGTTGGACCCCATGATCTTAAATGTCTATTTCAACCTGAATGATTCTATGATTTAATGGTTCTAAGTAAAACAAATTGGAAAAGAAGCAAGTTGAAAAGTTGACAGTCTGTCTGAATGTTCACTTTACGAGATGATGTATCAGCGTTTAAATATCTGGTGTTTTGTTTGATTAGTATCAAGTGTATTTGGTGTGATAGGAAGCTTTTTAATTTCAAATACATAAAATAACTTCTGAGGCTGCAAGAACAAAAGTGCAAAGAACATCTTGGTGCTTATTAAACATCTGTCATTGTTTTTAAAATTTAGAAATTTGTACACAATAAATTGACATTAACAGTGAAATGAATATTAAAAAGCATCAGTCCTTCATAATTGGTGCACACTTGACACAGTCAAAATGGGAAAAATATTTGCTGAGATATTATATTGCATAACCTCTTAAGGAGAAAATTAAGATTTTTCAGAGATATATTAGAAAAAGATACTAATGACAGAGATGGGCTTATGCTCATATAATTGAAAGTATTATCATTCTTTAACTGATGTGGACTATCGTGATCCATTTTTTAGAGCTGTTACTGTCTGTCAAATAAGAAATAACTTCTCTGAGGTCATGACCGTGCTTTCCTTCCCCTGTGGCCAAGTATACGTTTAGTAATATGGGATGTCAGGTAAATTGTCAGAGTGGTGCCTGGGGAGTGCTTACCCAGTACTCATTAGTAGTGACAGCCATTACTTTAATTCTTGGATTGATGCTTATAAATTCTGGTGGAGAAAAGTCTACCATTGTTAACAAACCTGCCATGTCTTTTACTTCATTTAGCTATTGTAACCATCCCAAGGTACGAGATATAATATCTGGGAATGGAAACAAGGTCAAAAAATTATTAATAATAAAATGTTAAAGAAAGCTCCTGTGTTTGTAATGTGTTGGTTATCATCAACCATGAATTCTTATATAGGGTTGTTTTACAGTTTCTGTAGTTTGTCTAAGTGATAACGTATTTGCTAGAACACGCATTAAACCATTTTAGCAATCTAAAATGTTTGTTTCTCATTTTGCTCATTATTTTTTCAACCTTTCTGTCTTCTGCAAATCTACAACATAGGAAAAAAAAGTGGTAAAAAACAGTTCTAACAATGGCATATATGCTTTTAATAAATTACATCAGTTTTTCTCTGAATGCTCCTCATTGGTCTGATCATGTCTTACAGATATCAGAGCAAAATTACACCTTGAAAAGACATCCAATGTAGAATTAAGATGTTACAAATCTGTTTAAGAATGCATCAGCTGTCTGATGCGTGAGCACACAGAAAGTATATAGTTTATATTAGAAAAAAAAGACAATAATTTAATATTGATGTTTCACATTTTTCAAGTACTCCCTTGCAGTACTGGAGATGAGCAGAAGGGTGTAGTGTAGCATTTTTAGAAAAAAAGCCTTTGGTCTGTGTTCAAGAAGTTTTAACTTGGTTGAATGAAGATGATGACAGTTGTAGAGGGACTTACTTCTAGATAAACACCAATATCATTAATAGTGACTGTGACACTCGGCTTGTGACTCTTATTTTGGCTTTTGCTCGCAACTGTGGTAAGTTCTTGGAAAAAGACATGCTTGGTTGAAGCAGCCTGGACTGGTAGGAAACAGAATGCAATTCTCTTTCTTTGGGAACACTGCAATGTTTACTGCAGTTCAGGATGTTGAATACCTGAAGCTAGTAGAAAAGACCTGGCATCTTCCACAAATCTATAGTGGATGTAGATTTGTATATCAACTTTCTGGATGATTACTTGTTTTAAGTCATACCATACTGATTATTCTGCTCAGTTTAACATTCCTTTTTTAATGAATTTATTTTTTCACAAAGTAAATTCCATGTCCAAACTCAGGGGACTGAACATAGGTGAGGTACTTTGCTTAGATTCAGTTTGAGCACACTCTGAGAAAGTTGTTGCTTGCCCCTGAAATAGGAACTTCAGGACTACCTAAAATGGCTATTTCATTCAGCCAGCTGGGTTAAACAGCATTTGCAGGCTGCAGGATATTAAGACTATAGAGCAATGTCATTTATGTTATGATACTTACCCAATTGCACAAAAGGAATCAAAGTGCATAAAGAAATTTCTTTTGATAACCAGCACATGACATGAGAAGAGGAGTTGCTAGCTCTTTTGATGCATGAACTGGACAAAAAACCAAACCAAACCAAACCAAAATCCAAAACCCCAAAACAAAAACAAAAACAGAAGGGAAAAATAAAAAAGAAAGAAAAGCTTGTGTTTGTTTCCACTCAGGCCTTACTTTGTACTAAGGAAACTGGCAGGAAGCTAACATAATCATGGCATATCTCAGTGGGCAGATTCTTGTAAAAATAAGAAATAAAATGCCTTCCTATATTAACTGATGAGTAAATAATATTACCTCTGTTTGGAATGCTGTTATAAAAATATTGTGCTTTTAATTATGGATGTTTAATATCTACACCTTAAAGCTTTTACTTCATCATTCCCTTACAGCTTCTATTGCATCAACCTGTAATGACCCTGGGACACCACAGAATGGCACTAGATACGGAGACAGCAGAGAGCCTGGAGACACTACCACCTTTCAATGTGACCCTGGCTACCAACTTCAAGGACAGGCTAAAATTACATGTGTGCAACTGAACAACCGATTCTTCTGGCAACCTGATCCTCCTACGTGCATAGGTAATAAGATGAAATGTTAGTCTCTGTTTAAGATTAATACAGATCTGATTTCTTGTTCAACTAGTGGACATAACGATGCTCATGCTGGAGTGATGCTTTTTGGAGAACCCAGTTATTTTGTATGTATGGTTAATGTCAGCCTCATTCTCAAAATTAATACTATTTTTGGATACATTTTCTCACTTTATTCTACTCTTTAAACTTCATACAAGTTTAAAATTGACAGTCTAACAGAAATAATTAAATGGAAGAGGTGATTTAGAAAAAAAACAATTCTCATTAAAATGCTCTCATTAGAATGGTCTTCAATAATAATTTCATAATTTAGTTACATAAACTGGGGTCCATTATTTATTCTGAAATTTTCTGAATTCTTGTAGATTAAATACCTATCCTGTGCAATCCCTAGGAAGCTAAAGATACTTTTTCTGAAGCAGGATTCTTGTTGGGAAAGGTAGATGCAGAGAAGAGGGTCCAAGCAACAATGCCTTTGAAAGAAATGAGATATATTTCCATAACACCAGGAGAGGGTGGGAGATCTTTCTTTGAAACAAGTTTTGATTCTTGGTTCTGTAGTCCTATATGGCATAAAGGTTTCTGTAAGGTTCTGGTCAGTAGACTAATAATTATAGGCTTAGAACTCTTGCTGATATGTATTTTAAGGACATCAGTGTAGCTCTTCTAAGATTAATCAACCTCTGTGAAAAATTATCTGCTAGTTATCGTGATTATTAAAATCTTTATGATTTTGTTGCTTATTGATTTATAATTAAATGAAGACTTATTTTAATGATCCCAATCCCCAGATAAAACACGTTTTAATAGCACTGGTATAAGCATAATGTTTTTCCTTTCTACAAGCCATTTTGGAGAGGGTCTTTCCAAAACAGCAAATCCCCAAACAACTGTAGTCCCTCTGTTTCTCTAAAGTGTTTACAGATATCTCAAAAATACTGGGAAGGTTTCAGGATAATGCAGGATGGTGTCTCTAACTCTGTATCACCTAACAGAATTGGAGCAGCATGTAATCTGAATATTATGCTCGGAATACCTTGTGTGCAATGTACAAATAACAGTACAAAAATGCTGACTAAACTGGGATTATTCACAAATTAAAATCATTTAAATAAAAATTAAAAAGAAAAGACATCTGGTGTCTAAAGGTCTAGAAGAGTCATATTCTTTCTGCAAATACCAATTGTAATCACTCTGTATTTCTTTATAGTCTAGTAAAAAACCCCAAAACACAAAAGAAAGAAGGAAATAAAGAAGGAAAGAAAAAGAGAGTACCTTTGGGAAAAAGTATATACATATTGTTATTCTTCCATATATTCAAGATGACTTTGAAGGGGAAAGCAGATTAGAGTAATCCTTACTGTAGACAAGACAAATTAGAAAACTTAAGGGTTCTTTAAAGCCATTTTATGCCATTTTAAAAATTACCATAATGTGCTTATTTCAGTAAGATGACTTATAAATGAAAAATTATTCACATTTAATAACTGTACTGTAGGGGAATAGACAGGGATCGGCGACCGGAAGATCACGGGATGTGACGGAAAGATAGACTCCTCCCCATAGGAGTGGCAGGAACAGGAACCGCAAGAGCTATATAAGCGTGTGACGCAGCTAAATAGACGGACATTTTGTATCCATCATATTGGTGTCTGTGCATCACTGTCCCCAGGGTGGGTAGAGCCCTGTGTCCCGGAGGTATGCGGCCCAAGATAAGTTCTCCCGTAGAAGCGTACAGCTACACTGTACTATTCAGTACTCTGAACATTGTGCAGCTTCCATTCCTTATTGTTTAATGTTCTCTGCTCTATTTGTACTTCATAACTTTGACCATGGTTATTTCAGGCTAAATCAAACCAAAAAGAAATAAAAAATAAAGAAAAAAAAAAAACACAAAAAACACACACCCTGGATCAAAAATAATTACTAAAATACCAAAACTACAGACACAAAAAAACCCAGATACAGAAATATGCTAATTGTTTAAATAAATAAACAAATACATAAATAATGGAGGCGGAAAAAACGTTTAGTTCGTTTTCATAAATACCACAAGGGAATGGGTTCATTAATGCTTTCATTTGGGTTAGGAGTATGGTCTCCATGTAATTTTCTTTCTCACACTTTAGTTCATTATTCTGAATTTTCTTGGAGCTTTTGAATGAAACTAATTGCAAGCTGAGTTCTATGAGTGCATCTGATGTACCCCAACCACTAGTGACTAGAAATGGCCTGAAAAAATCCTTCTTTAAGATGTTTAATGCAGATTCCAAATCCTTAGTACCAACTGTTTTGCACTACAGATGTGTTCCTATCAGTTTGCAGGACTTTGTAATGTAGATGCAGCCCACGTTGACTTCTATGTGATTATGATCTTTAGAAGCTGAATTCCTTATCTGTTTAAAAGCAACGTTCAATTTATGGTAACTAAATGAATGTCTGATTTTTGATTTGGGTAATACCTTTACAGAGTGAATAAAACTCTTTTGTGTTACATCCACAGTCAAAAGAAACTGCATCCTGAATCATGCTATTTAGCTTTCCCAGTTCTTAAAGTACTTCCAGTACATAAGAAATACTTCAGCTTGATAGAGATGGGCTTATGTAACAGCAAGAATATACAGGACTTGTTACTTACCTTCATATTTTTATTCCTTTAGAAAGAACTTTTCTTGTGCTTCTTTTGAATATGATGACAGCTCACATTTTTTAAGGAAAATAGAAAAATGTTTGCTAGCTGGAAGTGGGAAAGTTCTTGGGTTTTCTTTAATTATTATTATTTTTGGTAAATGTAGACATTAATTTACTCCTCTTTTACAGCTTATATATGCTTGTGAATTTAACATGTGACTGTATTCCTATTTCTTTTTACATTGTGACAGCTGCATGTGGAGGAAACCTGACAGGCCCAGCAGGAGTTATTTTATCACCTAACTATCCACAGCCTTATCCTCCTGGGAAAGAATGTGACTGGAGAATAAAAGTAAACCCTGACTTTGTCATTGCCTTGATATTCAAAAGGTACCATTTCTAGATGAATGCCTCTGTTTAACAGGATTTTAAATGTCACATCTAAAAATGGCATCATTTATCACTTCTTAAAGCTTCTAATTATATTCTCTGGCTGAGTCCTGGAGCAGACATCTAATATGTGCTATATCATTGCTTCCAAATAAGGTAAAACAAAATAATATAGTTATATGGCAATTTTCATATTGAATATATTCCTAAGTAACAAAACTTTCTGTGACCTATGAAATAAAAATCTTTTAAAATCAATGACAATTTGTAGAAATGCTTGATTTACGTTGTTATGCCTTATAGAAGAGACTGTAGTGGAAACTCTGTAACTCAGTTCTTAAAAGTTTTTACAAATACAGGCTAAATACACTTTGCTTGGAGTGCATAGATCAGAAAAAAAAATTGGAAAATTGGTCTACTTAGTCAAGAGATAAAAGTTGTCCAGATAATGTTGTCTCATAACTTTAAAAGAGTTTTATTTACTGAATGCACTATCCTCAGCTTATATTTTTCACACAGCTTTTTAAGACAAATTGAATTTCAGGGATATAGTCATATTCATGTGTTTAATTTATCATTTCTATTTGAGTCAGGCCTATAAAATTATCTTTCCTGCTATATATATGGCTGCAAATGTAAATTTTCTTTTTTGATTCTCTGTCCTAAGTGTGATTTTTAAGCTAAGAACAGTAACATTGCTGGTGACTTCTGTGGAATGGTGATGAATTCTGATTCTTTCAGGAAGAGATGGTGGCATGCTCAGAATTTTGTTGTATAATATTTACACCCCTTTTTTTAAAAAAAAAGCAACACCAAAACAAAAAAACAAAAAGAACCCAAACAACGGTTTCTTTCCTTGACTGACTGCAATGTGTATTCTAATATTGATACACAAGAAATTAAAGAATAAAAGCCTAAGTTACTTGAAATTACACAATCAAGAATATGATAATTCTGTTCCTCAGATATTAAATCAAATAACATTAAGGCATGAGAATAGTTCTTCACTAATTACACTCTTGAAAATGTCACATGATTGGTGGTATGGTGAGCAGCATATTTCTGTGGACTGCTTAAGTAATCAGCTCAAATTCTCCATTTCAAGTAAAATTAAAGAAACCTATAGTTACTCAGTATTCCGGTTTATTTGTGAATTCTATTTTAAGAAATAAAAGTATGAGCAATATAATGGAATTTGCAGTTTATGCTATACTTCCAGTATATTTTATAATTGCAGTCCTATAATACACACTGAACTACCTAATTCTTTCCTAAACATGATATTCTGTGCAAGAATGTTCTTAAATTTTCCAGGAAGAAATCTTCCTTAGAAATCTGAAAAAAAAGGTTATGCCATAGCTTCCCAGGTTTTTGGCACTACCTTTTACAAAACTACCTGATGTTGGGAGACCATTCTTGGAAAGTCATCCATCTTCTGACCTATAAGGCCTTTTAAGGTGTAGATTGTAGGGTTGTTAATCTTGTAAATAGTTTTAGAATGCTTCAGGAAAAAAAAAAGAGGAAAATTGGAGTACAAATTAAGAAGGAGGGGAAAACCAACACTATTATCTATATGTATACGGCTGTCAAACAGAGAAAATGGAAAACTGTGACTACCTTTCTTTTTTTAATAAATGCTGTATTTTTACTATAAATGGACCATAAGAGTAATATGGATTCATATTTCATGAAAAAGTGTGCAAATACATGCTGGTAACTTTGTAATAGAGAAGCAAATTGAGATAGTTTTAAAAATATAATGTTAGAACACTCATAACTTAATGGACTATCACAAACCCCCTCTGATTTATAAGAGAAGTGAGGGCTGAAGTAACTCAATTTCTGCAATACTTTCACTAAGTTCTTTGATTTTTAGAATAGAATAGAATAGAATAGAATAGAATAGAATAGAATAGAATAGAATAGAATAGAATAGAATAGAATAGAATAGAACAGAAATTTCAGTTGGAAGGGACCTACAATGATCATCTAGTCCAACTGCCTGAGCACTTCAGGGCTGACTAAGTTAAAGCATGTTGTTAAAGGCATCGTCCAAATGCCTCTTAAACACTGACAGGCTTGGGGCATCGACCACCTCTCTAGGAAGCCTGTTCTAGTGTCTGACCACCCTCTCGGTAAAGAATTGCTTCCTCATGGCCAGTCCAAACCTCCCCTGGTGCAGCTTTGAACCATTCCCATGCACCCTGTCACTGTGTAACAGAGAGAAGAGCTCAGCACCTCCCTCTCCACTTCTCCTCCTCAGCAAGCTGTAGAGAGCAATGAGGTTGCTCCTCAGCCTCTTTGTCTCCAAACCAGACAAGCCCAAAGGCCTTAGCTGTTCCTCATAGGACCTTCCTTCCAGCCCTTTCTCCAGTTTTGTTGCCCTCCTCTGGGTGCATTCAGGGACCTTAACATCTTTCTTAAATTGTGGGGCCCAGAACTGCACGCAGTACTCCATCCACGTGAGGCCTCCCCACTGTTGAAGAGAGTAGGGTAATTACCCCTTTTGACTGGCTGGTTATACTGTGTTTGATGCACCCCAGGATGTGGTTTGCCCTCTTGGCTGCCAGGACTCACTGCAAGCTCACATTGAGCCTGCTGTTGACCAGCAACCTCAGGTCCCTTTCTGCAGGGCTGCTCTCCAGCAACATCCTCTCGCAATTTATACCTGTGCCCGGCATTGCTTCATCCCAGGTGCAGAATCCAGCATCTGCACATGTTAAATTTCATCCCATTAATCATAGCCCAATGCTCCAATCTGTCTAGATCCCTCTGCAAGGCCTCCTGTCCCTCATGAGAGTCAACAGCACCTCCCAGTTTAGTATCATCAGCAAACTTGTTAATGGTGCATTCCACTCCGGCCTTCAGATTGTTGATAAATATATTGGACAGAACTGGCCCTAGAATTGAACCCTGAGGAACACCACTGGTGACCGGTTGCCAGCTGGATTAGCCCCATTCACTACAACCCTTTGAGCTCTGCCTCTCAACCAGTTCTTCAGCCGGTGCACCGTGAACCCACTCATCCCACAGCTGGACAACCAGTCCAGCAGGTTGCTGTGAGGGACAGTATCAAAAGCCTTCCTAAAATCCAGAAAAATGACATCCACCACTTTCCCTTCCTCCACAAGCCGGCTGACCTTATCATAGAAGGATATCAAATTAGTTAAACCGGATTTGCCCTTTGTGAACGCATGTTGATTGTACCTGAGGATTGCATTATTTTTTAAATACCTTTCAATAGTACCTAGTATAATCTGCTCCATAATTTTTCAGGAACTGAGGTTAGAGTAACAGGTCTGTAGTTCCCTCGGTCTTCCCTCACTGCCTTTTTGTAGATTGGAATTATATTGGCTAGACTCAAGTCAGCAGAGACCTCCCCGGACTCCCAAGACCTTTGGTAGATGATCGAGAGGGGTAATGGTTCTTTGAAATCTGCAAACTCTGCTTTCTTAACATATCATTTTCTGTTCATTTTATCTAAAATTTTTCATTCTTAGGCAGTATGTTACAGGTAAGACCTGTACTATTCTTAAGGAGCTGGTTTTGAGAAGACAGCAGTGTCTGCATAGGATGAGAATGTGGGTTTTTAATAGAGAGATGCAATATATTTTGTCAAATGTGTGTTGACTACAGAAAGGTTGGAAACCATTGCTTCGCACTATTTGCTTTTTCTCTTTTTTTTTTGGTCTGTAGACTGCTACTGCTTTGAACTCTTCTAACTCTAAACTAAAAATTCTCTGTCTTAGCAAAATTATCCAAATATTTTTCTGGCTTCTGTTGCTTCTTCAAAATAGAACATAAAATATTATTCATTATATGAAGCCATTTCCATTTGACGTTACTTAGGAATTTTTTTTCTGCTGATTTCTTAGCTAAAGATATTGCTTTTTGTTTTACATGATTTGGAAAAGTTTGCGTCTAACAGTACTAACTGATGTAATAGAAAGAAGAACAGCTGACCACCACACTTGCAAAAATGCCAAATATTTATTATTTTGTTTTACAAAGAGAATTGGAAAGAATAAAAAATCCACTCACTTGACTGAGCCCTTGCCTGCTTTTTAAAATGTAGTTCTACTTTTCTTATATTTTTTTCAATGTTCCTAGTATATCCTTTTTATCTAGCTCTGTATAAATTTCTGATATAAATGCCTCTGTTTTTATGTTGTCTCAGAACTCATCTCAACTAAATTTCTCTGAAAGACATTCCATTCATATTATCTTCATTATTGTTTTGTATAAACACACAAATGTCATCAAATATGGCATTGCAGAGATGGTTTAGTGAGAATAATGATTCACTTTAATTTATCATAATTATCTGATGTAATTTGGATATGAACAAAGGCATGTTCCAGAATAGTGGTCTGTCCATTTGAAAGGATCTTGTTTGTAAAATGGTGAATCCATGTTTGTATGGTTGGATTTAAGATCATCCAGTTTAGTCAACTAAAAGCTGCACTTTTAATTTAAGCTAGTTGTCTGGATCATTCCTGTGATCGCTGGTAAGAGGCAGCCTTTCTACAGCAGGTGATTCATTCCATCTTTTGAAGGTGTTTAAGATAGGTAGGAGGATATGCTTCTTTTTTTTATGGACTGTAGACAGAGCCTGTATGATGGCCTGATACTAGATGTTTTGGAAAACTGAAGGTGTTCAAAACAATGGTAAAGAGAACTCCACTGAAAGTTAGTAAATTTCACTGTGAATTATATTTAAAAAGACTTTTATTACTGCAGAAGAAAATGTGTTAGGCAGAAGACTGGCAGCAGTACTCACAGTAGCGTTTAACTCATGAAAAAGAAATGAAGACTTAATTATCTTTTTTCCTTTATTTTCAGTTTCAATATGGAACCTAGTTATGATTTTCTACATATTTATGAAGGGGAAGATTCCAACAGTCCTCTAATTGGCAGTTTTCAAGGTTCACAAGCTCCTGAAAGAATAGAGAGCAGTGGTAACAGCCTGTTTCTGGCTTTTCGCAGTGATGCTTCTGTTGGAATGTCAGGATTTGCAATTGACTATAAAGGTACTGTTCTAACCATAATGTGTGGAAAATAAAGGGAAATAAATGTTATTTAGTATTTATTGAGACTCAGATCTGTACACTTTTAGATGTACTTATACTGAACTGCCAAATATTTCTTTGCATTAATGTAGGTTTTAAAAGCTATTTTCTGTAAGTGTGTGGAGGAACACAGAAATCCTCTTTCATGAAATGTCCTTCACATTACCTATGCACATTTTTATCATCCAGAAAAAAATGTAGATGTAGAGGACATAGTAGATGTAGAGGAAGTAGCATTTGGAAAAGAGTTGTAGAATAATGGAATTGTCTTACCCAATTAGAATACATGACTATTGCTGCTCCCTTGTTGACACATACCAATACATTTTCCTTTCCATTTTGTTGTTGAATCTACATATACATTTTGGAACAAATACTGCAGGAAAATATTTGCATTTTTTGGGGGAGTACTTATTACTAGCCAGAGAATGGGTTACGCTGACTATTTATTAAACACACACTCTCACTTTAAATGCTGGATTCTTTTCTGGTCACAGATGCTGTCTCTGGCTTGATTGTCATCTCTGCTGATATTTATCAAGCTATTTTTCATCACAGAGGTGCTGCCTCAGCTTCTTCTTCTTGCCAGTGGAAGCAAACCACATTAATACATGTGTCAAAAATAAAGGAACAAAAATATCTAAAGAATATAGAAATACCAATGAAAGAGAGGGAGGATAGAAAGGACTATTAAATAATTTTTATATTTAGTCTTCATCTTTCATCCAGCATCATGCATTATTCTCCGTGTTGGCAAGGCTTTCCTTCCCAAAGTAATTGTCACATTGCCATAGATTAAACCTTAGTGTGTTTGTTCCTACCTAAACTTGAAACAAAATACAAATAAAATGGGAAAAATATTTGTTCCAGGAAGTCTTGTTGACCTCAAGGAAAGAAAATGACAAGTTGAGGAGGAGATAAAGAGATAAAGATGCCCATTGAAAACATGCATAATCATTTAATCTGTGTGTGTATTTTCTGTTCTCAGCATAGTCTAATATGTGTGCCTTTATGCAACTGGAAACTAAATGCAGCACTAAGAAAATAAAAATATAACATATAAAAGCAGAACAGTATATTTTTAAAAGTTATTATACTCAATGGGCAGTATGTTTGTGCCTAATAAATCAATATTTTTATTAGGCTTATATTTTAATAATTTATATAACATTTATTACTTTACATTTCTGAACATGGACATCCAGTTTTGCTTTCTGATAATATTCCTTGAGTATTTAATTAAAATACTTGCTTTATTAACATTTAGTTAGGGAAGGAGGCATGCTATAAGCTTCAACTATGAATTTGACTTTGGAAATTTTTAATAAAAACTTTGCCTCCTATAATGGACTTTATTTATATTAGATGCATCCTGCCCTCCTAAAGAGTTCTTATATTTAGCAAAATATTGTTTATAAAACAATATTACACAATATTTTAATAGATTTTAAAGGGACTAAGCTGTGTTTAAGCCTTTTCTAGGAAAAAGTATAACATTTAATAATATAGCAGTACTAATATTTTGCTTTCATTTATTTAGTTATAAAGAATGTTGTATGTATAAATCCTTCTTATTTCAAGATCACCTCAATCATATTCTTGAAACAGTCATTTCTAATATGAATTATTTCTCCCGTACCTTTTCTTTATAATTTAACTTGCCAAAGATGCTGAATGAAATCCTAGTCTTGTTAAAATCAATGCCTATACTCACGTTGACTTAAAGATTTTGTACCTATTAGCTCATGCCAGAAGATAACTGTTGTGCTTATTTTGTCAGCCATCAAGCTCCAGTTATTATTAGATCTTCTTAAATATGAAACATAAAGGAACAACACATTTTTTATGTTTACATTATTCCATAGTATAACAGCTTTCGAATCAGAAGTTACTGAATACTGAACACGATACATGGTTAAAAACATAATAGTGTTGAATGGTGAATTCTAGAAATGGTAGTTTTTCTTCTACATCGCTAAACTTCAGTGGAGTCATTCAGCTCATTCAGAGTTCTGCTAACAAGAGGTAGGAAGAAAATGCTGTTGGTTAGATCCTCTCAGTATAATTTCCTTGGGCAGATAACCAATCAAATGCAAACATCCGTGATCTTGTAGTAAGCATACAGAAACAAGAAAAATACTATAATAAGCTATTGAAAAATGTAAATTGACTGGAAAAAAAAACCACTGATAATTGTTCAATTTTCTTTTTTAATTGAAAGTTTATATAGGTTTACTTTAATTAATTTTAACAGAAAAGCCACGGGAAGCTTGTTTTGATCCTGGAAACATCATGAATGGGACAAGAATTGGAACTGACTTTAAGCTTGGTTCAACTATTACTTACCAGTGTGATTCTGGATATAAGATTATCAGTCCTTCAACTATAACATGTGTAATTGGTACAGATGGAAAGCCAGCATGGAACAGAGCATTGCCATCTTGTAATGGTATGTACTGTTTTCTTAACATTTCCCTTGTCCCCCCAGTGAATTCAGAGTTTCTCTGTCCCTGAGGCTATTTATACTATTTTATGCATCTATTAAAAAAAAAAAAAGGTCTTGAAAATAGCTTGATTAAAAAAAATATGAAGTTAAAAAATAAAAATCACAATGATATGAGTTTTGGACTAAAACTTAATAATTAATGTATTCACTATTTCAAAATACATTTAAATTCTGAAAGCAACACATTGTTATGTTTATAATAATGATTACAATGTAATATGTAAGTTTCCACGGTTTGTCCTTTACATCAGTTTTAGTGGAAGGCTTTGTGATCTATATGAGAATCCATATAAAATAGACTAAATATTAATTGTGGAGTATTACTGCCCTATCCATTGTTTCTTTTTATTCTCTTTGTATTGTCTGTTGCGAATTTATTGTTTATTAGACTGTGAGTAGGAGCAGTCCTTTCAACAAAATGGAGCTTCAATATCTGACTCATTTATAATAATAGAGATTTTTGTGTGCTCCCACATAGTCTAGATATGTATTATTTTCAGGTATTAACTTTGTAGTGATAGGAATGTAGAACTGCCTTTAAAAAGAATTTAGCAACTTAGACTATGCCCATACTATTTGAATTGTGCTCAGAGCAAGAACTGGGGACTGGAAATAGGTTAAGTTGTTAGACTTAAGTTGTTAGACTATTCCCAGGCATGATTTTGGGCCAGACCTTATAACACTCTAAAATTTCTTAGTCACAGTGTGGGAGTAAGCATGGGACAGAGGCTGTTCCCAGTAGGTTACCTGCATGTGTTTCTGAAAGTGAGAGTAGTAGTACCAGTACTAGCACTATTATAGGTATTTGCTGTGACCAATCATGCTGTTTGGTCTCAAGGCCATAGAATAAACTGTTGTGGTGTTCAGTGTCCAATGCAGCCATAGCTTAAGTCTATGTCTATACTCCTAAAGAAAAAAGGCATGGGAAGTTGATGAAGTAGGTTGCTGATTATCCATAGTGCTTAACTGCTACTTCATGACTTCATCTATGAAAATATCACTCTGTTAGACTTTATTACAAGTCTCACATTATTTCAGGAACTTTGGACTGTAACCCCTGCCCTGATGCACACACACAAACACACAATATAAGAATCATAGAATCATTTAGGTTGGAAAAGACCCTCATTGATTTCAACCATTAACCTAATATTACCAAGGCCACCACTAACCCATGTCCCTAAGCACCATATCTATATGTGCTGGTTTTGGCTGAGAAGGGGTTAATTCTTCTCACCGTGGGGGGTCGGGGACCTTTCCATCTTCCCGCACTCTGCTGCATGGCGGGGGGGGGGCTGGAGGGGCGGGGCCGTGGTGGGGGCGGCTGACCCTAACTAGCCAATGGCAGGTTCATTCCATACCACGTGACACCGTGACCGGTATGTTGGGGGGGGGCAGTTGCGGCTCGGGAGCGTCGTGGCGCCGGGTTGGCTGCATTGCATGGGGTTTGTTTCAGCGGTTCGTTCCCCTTCCCCCCTCCCCCGGGGTTTTGCGCCTCTCATTGTTCTCCTTTACATTGCATTTTGTGTTGTTTCTTTTAATTTTAATTATTAAACTGTTCTTATCCCAACCCACGAGCGTTACCCTTCTGATTCTCTCCCCCATCTACCGGTGGGGGAGTGAGCGAGCGGCTGTGTGGGGCTGAGCTGCCGGCTAAACCATGACACTATACGTCTTTTAAATATCTCCATGGATGGTGACTCATCCACTTCCCTGGGAAGCCTGTTCCAGTGTTTGACAATCCTTTTGGTAAAGAATTTTTTCCTAAAATCCAATCTAAAGCTCCCTTGGTGAAATGAGTCCATTTTCTCTTGTCCTATCCCTTGTTACACGGGAAAGAGACTGACACCTCGCTACAACCTCCTTTCAGGTAATTGTAGAGAGCGAAAAGGTATCTCCTGAGCCTCCCCCTCTCCAGACTAAACAACCTCAGTGCCCTCAGCTGCTCCTCATAGGTCTTGTTCTCCAGGCCCTTCACCATCTTGGTTGCTTTTCTTTGCATGTGTTGCTGCACCTCAATGTCTTTCTTGTAGTGAAGGCCCCAAAACTGAACACAGTATTTGAGATGTGACTTCACCAGTGCAAGTATATGCCTATACATACACATACAGAGACACACACATATTTTTATTTATATATACACATACATGCACACATAAATACATATCATTTAAACTCATATTTTCAGAGATGGGCAGAATATCTACAGAATTATGGGTTATGACAATTTAAGGAAAGGTATGGAGATTGTAGAACCACTCTAAAGAAAACCAGTAATTTACCAATGAAACAGAGAACCCAGAATAATGTAAAAATATATAAGATTTATTTTCAAGCCTTTCAGATTAGAGCAACAGGTCAATAGCTGCATGCTAAACAGATTTACCACCATCAATAAAAAAAGACGAATTAAGATGGTTGTTTGTTTTTTTTTTTTCACGGGGTTGTTGATTCAGTAACTTTGGTTTTTAAAAGATTTTAATGAAAAGTATCAAGGGTTTTTTTTCCCCTACATATGGTCCATATTTGGAGCACATGGAACAGCAGGATGAATCGCTTTACTTATAAACATTGCAGAATGCAGCTTTTGCTGCGAAGTTGCAATAGCTTAGCTTTATTACCTTATGAAAGTACACTTGTAGAACAATTATATTTTGTATTATTTAAGGAGTTGCTATAAAACACTGAGTAGTGTAGAAAAATTAAAATGACCTGTAGTTCACCTTGCAAACTGATATATTTCTCATATTTTGGGCTATTTATGTTTTTGACACAACATTCAAATTTAAATTTAAAAATCAACATTTATTTTCTGAATTTTTCAAAGCAGAATAAACATCCTATTTTTTAATAAATAAATTGCTATTACAATAATACCTATTATTATAACACTTTATAAAATATGAAAAAAAAAATTAGGGGAAGTGTTCTTTTGAATCCTCTACTTCTTACACCCTGAAATAAAGGTCTAGAACAGACAGACAGAGCTCCTAAATCAATACCTTTATTTTAACAAAATAGACATCAGTCTCTCATACTGAGTTAGTTTTGGGGATCATCCAACAGATAATTGCAAATCTAAAATTTTACAGGAGATTATTTTTCAACATAAATAATTTGGTACTGTATTGACAATAATTATTACGTGTAACTTTCTTTTGATTTGTTAAAATTGTTCTATATTTATACAACACAGATCCTGAAACAAGGGATAGAGGATAAATGTTAGCCATAGTGCTGAGACTTGGTTTTAATTTTCTGCCTCAATAATTATAATGCTTATTCCAATTTGACAATACAGTCTTGAGATGCTTGTGATATCTATTCTAAATAACACTGGGTGTCTAAAGAAGCAGAAATTACTAACTGAAAGATTGGGTGTCCTGACATTGTTAAATCTGAGTAAAATTAAACTGGAATACATGCTTATGTAAGTACTTTAAGTCTATTCAGTATGGTTTACTGTGTGTTTCATTTTAAAACGCTTGCTCTTATGACTTCAGTTAAGGTGCAGAGGTTTTTAAAGTATCATTTACACGGCTACTACATTTGTGTCTCTAGTATGGAGTAAACCATACTAGTTAAGTAAACATCTATCTATACTCCCTTGTGGAGTCTTAAATAACTCTTTAATAAAATAGACTTGATTTATGAGGACAAAAGTCTCAAATTGTGGGTTTGGTTTTTTTGGCTGTTTGTTTGTCCTCATATTACTGAGGACTGCAAGAGCTCTTTGGGTCCCTGTCTTATTTTACCATAGTGCTGTAATGATAGCTGTGCCGGTAGAATGAAGAATCCTTCTTTTTGTCACAGGGCACAGTTCTGAGTAAAATTGAGACACGAAAAATTTAAAGTAAAAGAACAGTTATGTGAGTGGAAAGTGTAAACAAAATGAATTATTTTATGTTTACATGTAGGCTGATACTTGGGTTTGTTTAGCCTGGAGAAGGGAAGAATGAGGGGGGATTTCATCAACACCTATAAATATGTAAAGGGTGGGTGTCAGGATGATGGGACCAGGCTCTTTTCAGTGGTATCCAGTGACAGGCCAAGGGGCAATGGGCACAAGTAGGAACACAGGAAGTTCCACCTCAATGTGAGAAAAAAACTTCTTTCCTGTGAGGGTGACAGAGCAGTGGAACAGGCTGCCCAGGGAGGGTGTGGAGTCTCCTTGCCCAGAGACGTTCAAAACCTGCCTGGATGCGTCCCTGTGCCCCCTGCTCTGGGTGTCCCTGCTCAAGCAGGGGGGTTGGAGGAGATGATCTCCAGAGGTCCCTTCCAACACCTACCGTTCTGTGATTCTCTGATTCTGTGATTCTGTAGATATGAAATACAGATCCATTATATAAAACATATTTATACATAAATTTAAGAGTAGGAGTGGTACGGGAGACCAGAACGAAAATACACTCAGGATCACCTATGTTGTCCCATAAAGCCCTCTTGTAATATACAACTTAACCCAATCAAAACTGAAAATATCAAACAAAAATGCTCTTGAAGCACTTTTAGCACATTCTGAATTTATATTTATTTATTTATACTGAGAGTTAATTTCCCCTTTTTAAACTTCTTTAAAATATTGGATGAAAAAGTATTACAAATTTTGAAGCATGAAAACTAGAAAAGAACTTAAAATGAGTGTTGTATGGTAAACCCTAAGAATCTCTGAAAAGGACACAATTCTTTAAGTCAATTAATCCAATTAAGTGAATTAATACAACTTTATTTCTGTGTGGTGTGGTTTTTATTGTTTGGGTTTTGGTGGTTTTTTTTAAGGTAGTATTTTACAGTCAGACATGATGAAAGGAAATTTCATTTTTATCTAGGTAACTGTTGGCAACTGCAAGTACGTATGTTTTGAAACACTAATAGAAAGTCTTAGGCATATTTTTTCATTATTAATTTCCCAACCCTTAATGAAGTTATTAAAATACATCCTCTGAAAATGCAGGTTTTTCTCACTAAAACAAACATTATTCATAATCAAAACTGAGAGCTCTGTTTAGGGTATGTTCAACTGCCACAGTACCGCACTGATAAATTTTGCAGACTTAATCTACAAAAGAACTTTTCTTGCATCTTTTTCAGCCTAAGCACTCACAGGCTTTCCTTACAGAGTGTATATACTACGAAGATGTTATTAAAAATGTGATGAAAGATATTATTTTAAAAAATCTAAAAACAAGATAACACCTCCATTTTATAAGGGAACATTTTTACAGCTCAGGAACTTTGGAATTTGTTTTATATTAAGCATAAGTGATATACTTGCATTCCAGTGAAATATTCATGACTTTAGAATTTCATCTGGTAATTAAAAGATAGACTTTGTGACTTAGCTTCTGGTATCCCCAAAGAAAAAAGAAAAAAAATATAAAGATTTCAAATTCATGGCATGAACTGATTCTTTGTGATATTGAGTTTCACCTCAGCCACATAATCCTATTCAGCCTACTGATAGATTAAACTTCTCATCTTCAATCATTACATTGGATTTTTGAATAATTCATATAAACAGCTAAGGGAAGACACAGATTTGTAGTATTAATTGCTGCCTGTATAAGGAAGTTAAACTTGTAGAGGTATTTCAAGTATGCTTTTTAAACCCAGTTGCTGTCAGGGAGCAGAAAGAGCAGGTCTGCTCCTCAAGGGCAGATGAGCAGGAGCTGGGGATGAGCAAAGCACAGGCTGTGCCCTCACTCACTGGGCACAGTCCCGCAGTAAAATAGCTGGGTCAACAGATTGGGTAACAGGGTCCTTTGATAGCCCCAGACCAATGAGCTCATCCACCTGGACCCCAGGTCCATCTGCTCAGAGCTGCTTTACATGTTAAAATGCAATCTGCTATATGTAAGATTCCCAGAGAGGAGTAATGTTGGTTTACTTTGTTCCTTATATCAGAAAGTAATCTCTTAGATTATGCAATGATCCTTTCCTTGTTTAAAAACAAATGTAATGTGACTATTCTAGTTTTTTATAATATATTTTACCTGTTTATGTATTTTAGAAATAATTTTATTATTGGCTTCTTGGGTAAAATAACAGTGTACAACAACCTTTTGTTCTTGAAAAAGCTATAGTTTTTAGTATTGTTTGATGAAATCATTTGGAAAAAAAAGAAAAGAAAAGAAAACCACAACAAAGCAACAGAGCACTGAATTGCATGTAAATAATGTAATTATTATAAGGCTTAAATTTTAATGAAGATTTTGACAGGAAACCAAGCCTTTCCATTAGTTCTCAAAAGCTGAGAATAGTGACAGCAATACTTTGTTTTCACTGTATAGAGAGGTATTTACTCACTATCTAACACAAGGAGATATTTTAACCTAATTTGCTATTTCTCCAAAAGAACATATCCCTTTCATCCATGCACTGCTTTGGCTTTTCGTGAGAAATTCTTGAGACACCAACATCCTATGATGTAATGCTTTATAACTGGTAAATCCAGCAGTCCCTCAGAATGCCACATTTATTGCCCATACATGGAGGGAACATACCACACATGCTTCATTTTTTTCTCGTGATACAGGCAGAAATGCTACATACATATAGCCTGACTAGTCTTGAAGGTTGGAGGTCCACTGTCCTTAAATATCTCTTCTAACTTCTGCAGCTGTAAAGAGTTTCTCTTACTCTTTAAGAGTTTCTGTTCTGTTCTGTTTTATACACATATGATTCCAAAGATTTTTTATATGTATAAGCTACATGCTTTTGAAAATCATCTAGGAAGTTATGAAAAGCAAAGCAATTCAAGCATACTTTCAGTGAGCGGAATCCATGGCATTCTGTGCAGGGTACTGTTAGCATATCCATGTATTCCTCTGAGACCCAAGAAAACTGTGTTGTGCCTTTTAATTATGCAGTACCATATTTTTTTCCTGAGCTTTTCTTTTTATATAGATACATAAATAGCTATAGACATATTCAAATTGAAAAACCCACCTAAATTCTGTGTTTACAGCTTCTTTCAACTATATTATTTATACTTCCAGTCCTATATGAATACTTGCAGTCAAGTAAAATTCTCATGTATTCTAATTTTAAAGAAATTTTAATAATTATGTCCTGAGAAAGAACCATTAGATATATTGTTACAGGAAAACCAATCAAAAGCAAAACCACTAAATTGTGACTTTGTAATCTTTACGTTTTAATTTTCAGACTGAACTACTACAGACAACTGTCATTAATGTAACATGTTTCTTTCTGTTTTGTTTCCAGCTCCCTGTGGAGGGCAGTACACTGGATCAGAGGGAGTGGTTTTATCACCAAGTTATCCTCATAATTACACTGCTGGACAGACTTGCCATTATTCAATAACTGTACCTAAAGAATTTGGTAAAAATTTCTTCTACTGATTTTTCAATCATTAATAATTGTTCAAATGTCCTTCATGTGTAATAGTGACCCTAGCTTTTCAATATATTGTAAATTGGTTATCAAAAATAAATGTATTCTTGAGACAGAAATTGATTTTAGGGTTTAACCTTTTACTTCTCCCTAATCAATAGACCTCAGCTAAGCCAATTGTGTCTGCTCTCCCAGCATATCCTGAATACTGTCATTGATTACATTATTCATCATCATAGGATAGTTGTTCATTCAAGCTTCCTGCAATGTAAAATTAGTTGTCAAAAAAGCGCATCTTAGATTTTAACTTTTTGGTTTTCATGTTTTAACAAGGGCAAGATGAGTAGGATCACATTTAGCAAGTACAGTGGAGGGAAAGAAAGCAATTTTGTATAAAAGTGCCAGAAATGTTTGTGAAAAATCACAAAATTGGTTCTTTCAACGTGTCAAAATACTTGGACAAAATCTCTAAAACTTGTGCAGTTGTATGCAAGGCATGGTTTTCTGCAAATCAAGTTCTAGTGCAAATCCAGACAAATAGCAATAAGATCCATTTTACCATTTACTTACCAAAAGACTGAATGCACAGCAACTTAGTGTGTTTGGTACTTTCTATACTCAATGAAACCTTTAAGGACTCAGCAGTTTTTTAACCAAGGAATTTGGAAAGTTGTTGACAAAAGCAGTTAGAGATTTACAGGTTGAGAACTTGGGAAAAGTTTATTACACCTCCTAATAATAATTCATAATACCACTCTAGTACTGAACTCTTCATTACTAGTCTTTTAACTTACTGTTATATGAGACAAGCTCAATGTTTTTGTTCACAATTTTTGTTCACAGTTTAGTAGTAAGAAAATTATTAATTCCATTTTCATCATGTTTTAGAAAGTCTGTTCTTACATTTCAGAAGCATTTCTTCAGAAGAAGAAAGAAGAAATATATTTGCACAGGAGATACTTACAACAGCTATGGCTAAATAACTATCAAATAAAATACATTTTAATTAGTTACTGACCTGTTTCAAAAAACACAATATGTATCATATAAAAGCTTTTCATCAATATTTTAAGGGTGGGAGAAACACAAGTCCTTGAGATTTGTATTAAAGGAAAGTTTAAAAGTACTCTGTGTTCTTTATTATAGTTTTGACTTTTCTACAAGAGAAAGTGAGCTTTGAAAGGATGCAATTCTTTTTTCTGCTACAATTATATACAGTGCAGGAAAATAACCGGTAGAACACAAAAGTGGCTGAAACTTGTGGAAAGGATCCTTCAAATCATTCAGAGTCATTAGATCCCCAAGACAGTAGTTACAGTGAAATGCTATTAGAGCTTTACAGACATGTTTATCCAATTAGCGGCTTTATTACACAACATTTTTCACTAGAATTCCTGATCGAGAACACACAAAATATCTCTAGGCCCGTATCAGAAGTTGTAAACTTTGTTTAAATAGTTACGTTGTGTTTAGTTTTTTGGTGTTTAATTAGTATATCAAATAATTGGATATTATGACAATTTAGAAGTTTTTAATAAATAATGCTCAGATTTTCATATTTTATTATATGCTATTTAAAAATGATGCAACCCTTTCACCAGACATCCAAACAAATACATATTTTTATTCTTATTTGTTAGAAAGAGGAACTGACACAGGAAGAATCTATAGCAAACATTTAAAATGCTTGGCAAATATCTGAAAATTTTTTTTCTCTATACTGGATCTCATCATGGTCCTGAGTTGAAGAGGGCCTGACAAAAAAGTTACTTGAATGTACTGGCTATTGGCACAACTTCAAACTAATCCTTTATCATTCGTGATATAAATTTTCTTTCAAATATATATATTTTCAGCAGTTCTAATAGGTTTAGGGATTGAAGAACATTGCAATAAGTTTACTTCTAGTTGATAATAGTTTGCACAAAGGATGCCCTTGCAGCAATGAAAACTAACTGCACACTGGGTTGCACTAGCAAGGATGTGGCCTGCAAGTTGAGACTAGGTACTCTGGCCTTCATGAAGTAGCATCTGGAAACTATGTCTACAGTTTTCTGTCTATAGCATTGATTGCTAAAATAGAACAAGTCCAAAAGAGAGCCAGAAAGATGATTAGGAGGCTGAAGCACAGTACAAGGAAAAGTTGAAGGAAGTTCAGCCTGGAGAAGATAAATGAAGGATGACCCTTCCTTGCAGAAATATGCAGTGAAAATAAAAATGGCAGTAGTCACAAGTAGCACAATAAATTCAACTGGACATAAGGAAAACATTCTTCACCATGATGACGATTAAATAGAGGTAGTGTGAAGAAGAATTTTTGTTGATTTTTCAAAATTTGCTCGGAAGACCTGAGCAACCTAACTGAACTTCAAAGTTAGAGCCCTGCTTTTAAAAAGCAGGAGGTTGGCCTATGCAATTTGTTTAAAAAAAAAAAAAATATAAAAAAATTAAGAACTTTACAAGAAGTTGGAAAATACAATCTGTACAGAAATTGTGCTGCATTGAAGATCCATGGTTTCTATACAGAATCTGGGATATGTATGATTTTAAACAGATCCTCCCTTATCAATAAAATATGGGGTAGCTGGAGCAATGAAGTAATATTTTTATTGACTTCATTTTACTGGTTTTTTACTTCACATTTCATAGTTATTAGTGAAACGTGTCATATAATTAGCTTATTTATTTGGTAATACACTTTAAGTTACTTACAACTGAAGTAAGAATTAAGTGCAGCAGTATTTCAAAACCAGAAATACATTGATATTTTTAATATTTGATCAGTTTTTATATTCTTTCTGATAAAATAAGTACTAATGCAAAGTTACAAATATAGCCAAATCAATAAATTTAAAACATCTTCCTCAGATTAAAGGTGGATGAACAAGTAATCATGTGTAAAAGTAGATGTACCCTAAGAGTTGCTAAGGTTGGTAATGTAATTTTGGTAAAAATCTTTCCTTTTTAGATATTCCATTTTTTTTATTCTCATAGCTACCTATGCAATAAGGAATAAGACTTGTTTGACTGGAGAGCACACTTCTGGAAAGCATGATTTAATTATCTTTCTTTTTTTTTTAATTAAAAATAAGGAAATAATGAAAGCCACTTCAGATCCTTATTACTTATGTATAATGCAGCTGTTTTATCACAGTAGTTAATAAATTAACTTTGGAAAGGTTTCATGCAGGAATCTACTGGTAACTAAGACAAGCAAAAATACCTATTAATTTTTTTTTTTTTTAAGACTAGGTTCCTGTTTTATCTTCTCTCTTTTTATTTTTTCCCCTCTTTTTCTTTCTCTTTTTTTTTTTTTCTTTAATGTAGTTGTGTTTGGACAATTTGCCTACTTTCAGACAGCTTTGAATGATGTGGCAGAATTATTTGATGGAGAAAACTCCCAGGCTAGACTTCTTAGTTCACTGTCTGGATCCCACTCAGGTAAGTAATAAAGAAAAGAAGCATGCATTTCTTACACAGCTCAGTATGGAAAAAATAAATCAGGAGAATGTTATGAATTTCATTTGGAAATAGAATAATAAAGTCATTGGAACAGGATGCCAAGGGAAATGAAAGACCCTTCTAAATCTTTGAATCAAGACATTATTGTGAAATATATGATTTAGGCAAAAAATGATCACTGGGATGAGTGCAGAACTAATTGAATGAAATTCTCAGATCTTTATGTAAGAGGGCAGATTGGATGGTATAATTATCTTCTCTGCCCCTAAACTCTGAATTACACATCTACATTTTCTGAATGTCTAATTTAAACACAAATTACTTGTATTCACAAAATGTAATTATCTGTATGCAAACATGCACTTAGACTAAAAGCAGGCCAGCTGTTGCATTCAGGTAACTATAGCAAAATGTTGACCCTGTGAAATTATAATTAAACTTATATGGATTTCACCATGGCCAGAATTTCCAATGTATGCATATATAATGACTATGTTCACCTCAAGTAGATAATATACAAATATATTTCTGAAGCTAATATGTTTTGTCATACACTCCTAGTGTTTAGGAGAATTTATATGTGAGGGTTTGTTTTTTTTTTACAGTCCAGGGCTTTTCATGTCTTCTTGGTTTTCACATTGAATAATTGGAGAAATACTTGATATTAAAAGAATGTAACATATCTATTTGATTTATAGAAAAAATTTTATTATTTGAAAAATTCAACTCATTTTCTGCTGGTGAATCCTAGCTATTTGTGTCATATTCAGAGAGTTCATAAATTAATTTAAAATTTGCTTAATTACTAGCAACAGTTCAGCATCAAAACAAGATATTTACTTTTTAATGTTTAAATTTAAGAGACAACTAATCTAAGCACCCAGTTTTACTGCATCAAGTGTATAAAGAAGTTGAAACTAATGTCCACTTTCATAGGGGATATTTGAAAATAATTGAAGGGAATTTAAAATTGTGATTTTTACTTATTACTTGTGACATATCTGATTTACGTTGTTTTAAGATAGGATTCTATTACATGGAAGTGCTAGTTACAACAATAGAAAGCTACACTAAGTGAAAGAATTATAAATCCTATTTATCCAGTTATCATAGATATTTTAAATTACTACATCATAATTCATTTCAGTAGAATTTCCTAAAATGTGGGTTGATATGATCCAAATAGAATAAAACCAGTTGTCTTATGGAGTGGCATCCTTGCATTGTAAAAGTACTGCAATTTTGTCTGTAGTGATTCATTACTGAACTTTTATCATGACTGTAAATAGATATCTCAGGAAAGGAGATAAAGTATATTAAACATCTTTATTGATCCCCAAGTCAATATATAAAATTTGAAATGCTATTAGAAAGTTAATAATGTAATAAAGTTCATGTATGACCATAAATTTTATTGAAGCAACTACATAAAATGGGTCATGGATCTGTTCTTTTTCACTTCAGTTTTTGTTTTGAAATGGTAAACATCACATGAAGATCCCCTGTGGCATTTTTCAAATACTTTTAATTGTTTAATGTGTTTTGCAAGGCAAGGTAAAGCTGTCAGTCACAGAAAAAAGTTAACCAAAAATTTTGGCCCCAAATGACAATATGGTTCCCCAGACAAGTAGTTTATTGCACCTCTAGTTCCAACAGCTGCAGTAAATGTCAGAAAGTTTATGTTGTTGAGTCATGAAATAGTTTTATTCTGACACGTTTTCAAACCTCCAATGGCAAATTTAATTTTATACACTGTTATTTATGTTTTCTTTAACTGTAGGAGAAAACCGTAAAACTATGTGTTTTAACAGTATATTTGTTTACATACTGAAGAGTTGTAACTGTTTTCTCTGTTTTGTGCATTTATTTTATTTTTTCATTTGTAGGAGAGACATTGCCTTTGGCTACATCTAATCAAATTCTTCTGCGATTCAGTGCTAAGAGTGGGGCGTCAGCCAGGGGGTTCCACTTTGTTTACCAAGGTAAACACGTCTGCTTTTGATGGAAGACACTGGTGCCAGTCTCACACAGTGTTTGAATTCTTCGTAGGCCTTAAAGTATTTCTTTAAAAATGGGTGTAATCTTAACCTCTTTCCAGCCATCAGGGACTTGTGATGATGGACTGGCTTCATAATGGCAGTTGCCTCCGGTGAATACTACCTGACCCCATGGGCTTGAACATGTTCAGCCTCTGTCAGTAGTCTGTGATCTGTTTTTCCCTTCCTGCTGAGTGTTCATGTCCTCCTCAGACTGTAGAAGTACAGGGTGAGGACTGTGAAGGCAAGGCAAAAAAGGCATTTAATATTAAATATTTTCTGCATCATTTGTCATTAGGTTGTCCACACCCTACACACCCCCAATATATCACCATAGACACATACATTTTGAACTCCCCTTTGTAATTAGCATACCTTGTAGACTCTTTTTTCCTAATGTCCTTCACTAGTTCTTGCTCCAGCTGGACTTAGACTTTCCTGATTTTTGTTTCTAAGTAGCTGAGCAGTGCTGTCATACTCCTGATTTATTACCTGTCCTTGTCTCCACTTGTGGTATGTTCCCTTTTTGTATTTAAAACGTTTGAAAAGCTCCTGGTCTAGACCTGCAGGCTTTCTGCCCAAATTCCCAGTTTTCCCTCACAATGAGATAATTTGTTTTAAGGCTCTCAAAACTCTCAAAAAATTCACCAGTATCCTTCCCCTTCATGTCTGTTCCTTAGGAGAGTCTATGTAATAGCTTCATGAATACGCCAAAGTCTGCTCACCTTAAACCCAGCCTTCTGCCAGTTCCTCAACTTCATCATCTTGTGGTCCTTGCAGTCCAAGCTGGCATCTATATACACATGCACAAATAGCTCTTCTTTGTGAGCAGCTGGCCAGGTTGAAGCTACTTCTTAATTTAGTTATCTGATATAAATATCTGTTTAATCTGCCAAATGTTTTGCTTGACTAAAATGAATAGGGACAAGACCATAGAACTTGTTTTCTAGACACAGTGACTATTATATTCAGGTTTGGGCAAAACCATATATACATCTTTATTTTGTATTGAGTTGGATGTAAGTTGCTAAACTGCTACAGACCAGAGGAGGCACATATTTGATCTCTATTAAAAGCCAGATTTAGCTGATATTAAAATGCAAACATGCTACTGCAATTGGCAAACATGCCAATTTCAAGCATTTGAAATAGGCACTGGAAATCCACCCAGAATTACTAGCTGCATTTTGGAACTCAATAAATCAGTAAGAATAAAATCAGTAGGTATTTTATACAATATCAACATTCCAACAATTTCTGATTTATATTCAGACGTTTTAATGACACAGAAAACAAGTCTTGTGATTCCGGAGAAAAAATATCCAGCTACCTGAAACAGATAGTAAAAACAAAATGAAAGATTTTATACTTGTATATTTAATTGTATACTTAACGTTTATTTTATACTTAATTTTTGCCCCATCCAATTAGAGTTACAATATGAAATAGTGATTGTTTTCTAACAAAAAACAATAGAAAAATATATCTGGGGATTTGTTCTATACTGGGAATTACTCACTTGAGTAAAGCATAAGAGTTGTTAGGACAATCTTTGCTACATTCACCTAAAGTTTTAATTCATAGAAGTGCTGTTCATTTCAGCTTTCTGAAGACATAAAGAAAAAGAAAAAAAAAAAATTTTCAAGTACTTAGAAAATCTCAGTTCTGGGTATGTTTAGGCAGCATAATGTTGTTGAAACCATATACCTATGTTTGAGCACGTTTTTACTCCCTACAGTTTCAGAGTTAGTTTGACTGAAGTTAGCTTGTATTCTCCATGACACACTATTCCTCAGTGTAATACTATAAAGAGAGGGTAAAAGTGCCAAAGACACTTTCAAGCTTACCTCGTGAATATCTGTAGCTAGGCCTAAGGTTTTGGGGATTTTACTTGATTGTATTAGTATTGATCAGTACTCCCAGTTGATGTTTCAAGAGTTTTTGTTTAAGCTGCTAAGAAATTCTATCTTCTTGGAGAGCTTGGAGGGAAAATTGGTACGGCTCACCCCATGAGGTAGTTTCAGTATTAAAGGGTGGGTGACAGGTGTAAGACTTGCAGGCCCGTTTCTGACACAACTGAACCTGAGGAGGTATTTTGTGCATATCTGCACACTGCAGTCGAAATGCAAGAATGAGACAGCATGCCCAAGTCTGTTACCATGCTGCTAGGCAGCATAGTACACTAAGTTGATCCATGTGTCTGCATCTGGTGACACCTGGAGTAGTGCTTACACGTCCATTGCCTGTACAGGCAACAAATGCAGTCCCAAAGGGGCTTCTGGGCAGTTCACTAGATGTACTTCATACATGCCCGATAAGCTTAATGAGGCAGACATTGAACACTCTGGTTTATTATATACTAGCTTTTCAGCTTTACTAAACTGAAGTATAAAAGTAGTTTTTGGATAGTTTTAAATAATATTATTAAGGTTTCTTTCATTTGTTTGGTTTTGTTTTTCTTTTAATATTGGAGCATAGTCATGATTTGACAAAGCAAGTTAATGGAAAGAACTGTCTCACCTCAAGAATATTTCAATAGTTGTAAGGAGCTTGCTGGGACTGTTCAAACTCCTTCTGGATGGTGTTTTTAATCCTTCTTATGTTTTTATGGAAAGATATCACCATGACTGCACACTCAACTTTGGATATAGCTCAAGATATCAGTACCTGCCCTTCTTACAAATCAAATGCATCGCTTGCATTTAAATTTATCATGCACAATTAATCAGAAAAGAGGGGGCATATAAACTTCTGGAATTAGACAACAGCTTTCAGCATTTGAGTGCTTATCAGTCATCTGCATATGGATGACACCTTTCAGTCTTATTCTATTTGGTTTTCATGTGCCTAGAGTGTGTAGTTATTTTTGTTGCTTTTAAAGAGTTCATAGTGATACAAAGCCTCAATTCTATTAGCTGTATGTGTATACCCACACACACATAAACACACACACATATATATATTGCTGTTGAACAGTAGGTCTCCGGGTGAGCACAATGATAAGCCTCAATTTCGTCACTTATTTGGACTATACTTATTTTTTAGTCACTGTAAAAGATAGATTTTAAAAAAGAGAAGTGTTTTGTGGAGCAGCAGAAGATGAGTCCCTTTATTTGTCTCAGGAGAACGATGAAGCTATTTGAATATCCAGGTTTTTTAATATATTTTAAAATACATCTTAAGAGCTTTATTTCACATACACGTATGTATACATATATTGGTTAATGAGTTAGTGATACTTAACAAGCTCTATCATTTTGAGATTTTTCTCTCTTCTTTTGAAGCATGTGATCATATCTCCAATGACCACCTGCATGCTAGCCTTTTAAATACCCTAGAGAATAACATCCACTCTCACACTGAACACAGTAATCTGGTCTGCAAAGTCAATCATTTTATTTATCGCCCTCTATTCCAGGTTGACCTTCTTCCCTGTTCACTTTTCCACTGGGCTGATTTCAATTTTGTTTCACAGCAGTATGAAACATTTACTAAAAGATGGAGGATAATCACTATAGAAAATGGAATGTCTCTATGATACAGTTTGAGGAGTCTAGGTTGCCAATGCTATAGGCAAAAGCTAGAAGGAAGGCTAGAGGGCAAAAAAGTTATTGCTTACACTATTTCACATTCTGGTTTGAGCAAGATTTTGATTCAGGTTTAATGGCTTTTGCAATGCCACTTTCTCAAAAACGTCATTTTAGCTGCATATGTTGTCTGCCTTGTTTCTTTTTCTGAGATGACCACCTTTCCTTATATTTCATACAATAGGCTAATGCTATCTGTAATATTAGACAGCATGAATATCCAGTCTTTCAGAATATTAGGGTCAGGTATGCTGAAATATGCTAGGGACAATCACATTTAAGAAGATTGGGAATTCTGTTTTTTTCAGGTTTATTTTATGTTTGTTTTCCTGCTATGGCATCACCTAAGAAACAATAGCATATATTTTTATATAGCTGAGGCTGCAGCAGTACAGCAAATTAATGACCTTTCTACCACCCAAAAAAGTTATGTTTTTTTTCATGCTATTCTTCTTTCACTTGCTCTACCATACAAATACATTAATTACTTTATAAGATGATATGAGATTTTAAAGAGAACTATTAAGAAAGTTAACGTGCTAGTATGGGGCAGGACTGCGGAAGAAAGACAAAGGGGAACAAGAATAAAAGAGGAACGTGACTTTAACAATTAAGATGATCTAATCTGTGACAAGAATAAAATACATAGCCGTATATTTACTGCTGAGTGTAATTAGAAAGCAGAACTAAGACTGTTGGTATTATTTTCCACATGTGTTTTTATGACACATTATGTCCTGGTTTACAACACATCTCACAGATGTTTGAAACTGTACTGCATTTTGCCATGGATTACTTGAACCTAAATTTGATTTTGAGCAGTATGGGAGTACCTCAATTTGTTGTTATGTCTGGCTTGCATTACATTTCTTCTTAGGGCAGTTCTTAAAACAGGAAAATAAAAAGCATTAGTAAAATAGTGCCCTTTATAGTGAACGGCATGATTTATATGTGCATTTTTAGCATTTCTTTCTCACTGTAACCATTAACAGAGTATTAATAAACCTGTGAAAAACTGAGCAAAATATCAATTTTAACATGGCATTATTGTTTCCTGCTAACAGTAGAATAAACTGACACAACTCTAGCCATAGATATTTGTGGCTGCCATGACCATTTTACTTACTGGCTGCTCTCAGTAACATGGCAGCTTTCAGTCTGAAAAGGAAGGAAGCACATAGCAGTGCTTCTGCTACATGAACTAATTTAAGTATGTTAGCAAACTGTCCCTATGTTTGCTGTAATGGCCGAGATAGCCTGCTTACAGGAAAATAACTTTCCTAAGGCAATATTATAATGAAATCAGGTGATCTGACGTCCTTTGTTGAGAGGTGTTGAAAATGCTAGTTACACAAAGAATATCTGTTTGGATTACAAATGCATGTATGCAAATTGCCAGCTGTGATTACTGACAATTATAGGATATTCTTTAATCTGATTCTTAAAAAGGGTCCTTTACCTTTGCACAGTTGTTGTAGGGATTCTCTGGATGTGGACTGCAGGTGAAGGTTAGAGAATCAGAGCAAGGATTTTCTTCTGAAACTTCCTCCATATTGAGGAAGTGAATAAAAATATAGAGAAAGGTAGCATTCCTATAAAAGGCTGGGCAAGGGTTTCTTCCACAGAGTGAATGAAAAATATTCTGGGAGTGATGTTTTAGGAAGACAGGTAAGGTTTAGACACGTGTAAAGCTAAAAGTTTTACTAGCAGGGGGCTGTAGCAGTAACCTGTGTGGGAAGAGTTTGTGAGCTACCATGTGCTACTCACAAACAACTTCCTCTGAAGCTGGCATAAAGAACCTCTTACATGCTAACACTTCCACCAGTCAGAGAAGCATGTAGTGCCTCTGCTCAAAGATATTTAAGAAAGTGACAACTGCTTTGGGGCAGAGATGATTCTGGGGATGTATTGCTGGAGATGCTGCTGGAGGGACTGTTGGAGACATGCTCTTGGAAAGAGGCCCTCTATGCCAAAGGGGAAGCCCTTCTAAAGGGACTGTGGCCTTTGGGTAACCCTTGCTAGAGTTAGAACACCTTGGAGGGATTGGCAGCCTGTGAAAGACCTATTCTGCAGTAGGGGGATGTCTCTGAGCAACTGCAGCCCGTGGGTGACCCACACTGTAGCACGAACACTAAGAAACAGAGTGACAAAACTTGAAGAAACAGAAAGCAGGAGAAGAAAGGAGTAAAATGATAAGTACAGCAGAGGAAAATGAAGCAAAAAGAGAGCACACAACCCCAACCTCCTGTGCTGCCACTGACCTCACTGGTGGAACTAAGATGGACACAAGGAAGTTGAGACATGGGAGGGGGAGGACAGGACAGATCTTTGGCTGAAACTGAGCCTGGGGAGAGCGGAAGGAAAGCTGTTTACTTAAGTGGCTGTTTGATTGTTTGTGTCCTCTTTCTTCTTAGCTCCTGAATCAGTGATCAGAGGTTTGTGTTAACTGATAATAAATTAAATTAAGCATAATTAGGTATAAATTCTCTTAGTCAAAACTGTTTTGTCCACAACAATGTATTGAACCTTTTGCTATCACATGATTGCGAATGATTTATCTCATGACCAAAACTCCCATTTGAGCAAGTAGTCCTGACCGAGGGATGGATTAATGCCTAATCATGTGGCAGAAGCTGTAGTTCTAGGCATATAACAGTCATGTGGCTGGATGCATGAGCAGCCATCATCACCTAGTCAGTTGTAAAGTCAGTATGCAATAAAAGAAGGGTTTGAATAAAATAGTGTTTGTACAGTAGACCATTTGATAGAGAAAAGGCTACTGGTCCCAATAAAAGAGAACATGCTGGGTCAGTTGAATCAACCCAGCAGACTGCATCTGGTCTGCAGGTTATGATCAAGAACTATGGTTTCTTCATTATCTTTCCACAAATGCAGAACAATTTCCTGCCATGGTTAGGACTATATGCATGAACAAATTTCACAGAGCAGCTGCGTGATACTGAGGTCCTATTGAAAACTTAATCACAAAATCACATTTATTTAAACAAAACAGGTATTTTAAATTTAGTGAAAGGGAAGTGGTTAGGTTTTACTATGTAAAGTATTTAACCATTTTAAAAACTTGAGAAATGTATTTGCTTTTGTTTTGCCATATATTGTAGTTATTATTCCAGGAGTTTGTTTGTTTACCTCTGACCACTTCTTTCAATCAGGGGTGCATTTTATAACTTTCTCAAGTTTTCAAGGCTAAAATCTTCTGCAACCATCTAACCTACTGATTTGAAAGAAAATATGTGTTACTGTATCTGTATGACCTTGTCTGGCAAATCAACCCACTGCATATTAATAAAACCAGCATGTATTGTACTGTTGTTGCTAATAACAGTTATTTCTAAACCTTCTTTGAAAAAGCTTTTCTATATGTTCAATAATACTTGCATAAACTTAACTTATGCTTAGTAGCAATAACGAAAACTGGCAGAACATAGTGTTAATGTAATCATAAATGAGAACTTCCAATGTTCTGCTAAAATAAGTTGCATATTTCAAGCTAGATTTAAGATAAGATTGATTTCAATTAGTGTTCTGTATCCAACTTGTCAAAAATGTTAACTTCAAGAGCACTTACCAGTAGTACTTAAAACTACTGCACATTAATTATGAATCTGAATAGAGCAAATGACAATATAAGAAATAAGAAAAGCATAGAAAATAAGTATATATAGGCTCCACACACCTTGTATTTTACTTAGTGACCAGGGCAGCTGATCAGGTGGTGTGTCTGTGTCTACAGGTGTGCACATGAATAGACGGGAATATTGCTCTTCACTGTTACAGGCCAGCAAAGAAAATTAAATGTAAGGATGTAAAATAAAATTCAATATAATCATGAGTCTGTTGACACTATTCTTAAAATAGGTTGGTAAGCTAGAAACATGTTTCTGCCAGGAATAAAGTATAAACACACAGTAGTCTGTTTTTTGTAGGCTGTTATTTTTTTTTCCTGTGCCATTCTGTGTGTTTGCTAATTAAGGGCCAAATATCTGGCAATTTTCATGGTGTTACTTATTCATCTCTAGATGCAGTGATCCCCTGAAACTAATTCTTGAAGAAACCAAACAGGTCAAACAAAGCTTTTGAACGTACCACTCACACAGAAAAAATATTATATTTGATGAGATTTTTTTTAATGTACATTTGCTTTATTATAGTTTAAAACATAGATGATATTACACATCTATAGTTCTATCATTTTTTTCTATAAATATATATACCTTTTAAATTTCATATTTACTAGCTAACTGCAAAATGAAATGTATAAAGAGCATGTTTCATACATAAACAACTTGCACAATACCAAGAGTCAGTAAGTACGAAAAAATGCCTGCTGTAAAGAAGTGGTTAGAAATAACAAAGCCAATGGGAAAATAAACCCATGGGCTTCTAATTAATTTTATTATTTTGCTCTTTAAATGTTGCTTACAGTCTTTTAACTGATCTTGTATCACATTAGGTTTATGAATTCTCAGAAATTATTGGTAAAAAGAGTTGTTGTCAACTGTAAACACTGAAATAGCCTTGAGGGTACATTGTTATCACTTGGTATTCTCCAAGATGATGAATCAAATATTTATATATTACATTGGTTTTATACCTGATTATCTACAGCACAGTTTTCTTGGCTTCTAATGAGAAACTTCTAATGAGAAGCCAAAACTTTCATATTTAGTAAGTAAAATAGGTGGTAAGTATACTATCCTATCATTACAGAGGGCAGCTGAAACACCCACTGATCCTTTCATGCCTAAGGATGTGCTTCCAAAGTCACATGCCCTCCAAGCTGCCATGGCACTCACATGATTGTACATGGTTGCAGCCCAAAACCGCAGTCCAGCCAACTCTGAAAGCATTAGGCCATTCTTTGAGAATACAGGAGCACAGCAAGTAAAACAATAAGCATTGTTTTTTATTTTCTTGATGATGACTGTCATTTGGAGTCATGGATTCATTTTTTCTTTCTCTCTTTATGCAGCTGTTCCACGCACAAGTGATACGCAGTGTAGCTCAATTCCAGAGCCTAGGTATGGAAGGAGAATTGGCTCTGAGTTTTCAGCAGGCTCTGTTGTTCGATTTGAGTGTAGTCCTGGTTATCTGCTACAAGGCTCGAAAGCTATCCGATGTCAGTCTGTACCTAATGCCTTAGCTCAGTGGAATGACACAGTACCAAGCTGTGTAGGTAAGCAAATACATTTAAGTCGTCTGTTCTGTCAAACGTGTCTCTGAATCAGAATTCAAGAACTGTTTCAGAAAATAATATTTAACACATATATTCACTTTCGTTCCATTAATATCAGTCATGCACAATTTAAAAAAGCAGTTTTCCATATCAAAAGGTAATTGAGTACCAGCTGGCTGGTAGGCAGTATAGTGTTTTATATAATGAGTTAGGTTATATAAACAAGTGTGATGCACATTTTCTTGAACATTCACTATCACAGAATCACAGAATGGTAGGGGTTGGAAGGGCCCTCTAGAGATCATCTTGTCCAACCGCCCTGCTTGAGCAGGGACACCCAGAGCAGGGGGCAGAGGACCATGTCCAGGCAGGTTTTGAATGTCTCCAGGGAAGGAGACTCCACAACCTCCCTGGGCAGTCTGTTCCACTGCTCTGGCACCCTCACTGGAAAGAATAAGTTTTTTCTCATATTGAGGTGGAACTTCCTGTGTTCCAACTTGTGCTCATTGACCCTTGGCCTGTCATTGGGTACCACTGAAAAGGGTCTAGTCCCATCATCCTGACACCCACCCTTTACATATTTATAGGTATTGATGAAATACCCCCTCATTCTTCTCTTCTCCAGGCTAAACAAACCCAGGTGTCTCAGCCTTTCCTCATAAGGGAGATGCTCCAGTCCCATGATCATCTTGGTAGCTCTCCGCTGGAGTTGCTTGAGCAGTTACCTCTCCTTCTTAAACTGGGGGACCAAGAACTGGACACAGTACTCCAAATGCAGTCTCACCAGGGTGGAGTAGAGGGGGAGGATAACCTCCTTCGACGTGCTGGCCACACTCCTTTTAGTGCATCCCAGGATACTATTGGCCTCCTTCACCACAAGGGCACATTGTTGGCTCATGGTCAGCTTGCTGTCTAGCAGCACTCCCAGGTCCTTCTCAACAGAGCTGCTTTCCAGTAGTTCAGCCCCCAGCCTGTACTGGTGCATGGGGTTGTTCCTCCTCAGGTGCAGGACCTTGCACTTGCTCATGTTGAACTTCATCATACTCCCCTTTGCCCAGCTCTCCAGCCTGTTCAGGTCTCACTGGATGGCAGCACAGCCTTCTGGTGCATCAGCCACTCCTCCCAGCTTGGTATCATCAGCGAACTTGCTGAGGGGGCACTCTACCCCTTCATCCAGGTCATTGATGAATATGTTGAACAGAACTGGACCCAGCACAGACCCCTGGGGAACAGCACTAGTGACAGGCCTCCATCCAGACTCTGCTCCATTGATCACAACCCTCTGAGCTTTATTGTTCAGCCAGTTCTCTATCCACCTCACTGTCCTCTCATCTAATGCACACCTCCTAAGCTGGTCTGGGAGGATGTTATGGGGGAAGTGTCAAATGTCTTACTGAAGTCGAGATAAACAATACCCACTACTGTCCCTTCATCGACCCAGCCAGTCACACCATCATGACTCATACACAGCTTGCAATACAGGACAGATTTTAATTCTCTGAAGTGTCTTTACCTGTTTTATTACACAGCACTTTTTATATATTTCTATCACACATAGGTTGATTATTTTTTTTCAAGCAGAAGCATAATGTATATTGAATAATGACAGCATTGTTAAGTATAGCTAATTTTCTTCAGTCTGTCAACAGACGAGCAGTGGGATAATGTTTAGCACTTCAAATTTTTGTTCTAAATGTTCAAAGGTTTTCTCCTCCCTCTCCTTGGATTTATATCCAAAAGTCATTGCTATTCATAGGAATTTACACTGTAGTTAATTAGAATGTTCTAAAAATAAACGTAGGTGTCCTATTTTCTGTATATTCTGTGCTTTTTTTTGCTTAGTTTAGTTCTGTTTTCTTGAACCTCAATGAAGCCACTGCGTATAACAATATTTAATGTACCACACTGCTTTACCAGCTAGATCCAATACTGCAACTATCTTAGGCTGTGTTCACATGATTCTTGTCAATCATGATTGTGTTTAGTGTTATATCTTTACAGTTTGTTGTTTCTTTCAGGCAAGACATGATTAGACTGTGCTGCTAGACTGTTTTAGGCTGCACACACTCAAAATGAAGTTAACTTCTGAATTGTTTATTCATGCAGGGTGTATCTTAAGGTTGATGTTGTTCATATATTTTTGATAACTGCTTCCTAAGTTCAGTTCATTGTGTCACATCTATGTGTTTATGCTAGAAAAGAGAATTATTATAATTAGCTTAGTTAAATTATTATTACTTTTCTGTTCTCTGAAGTGGTTTAGGTTTTGTAATAATTCATTATAATACTTCCTTTCAGTGCCATGCAGTGGGAATTTTACAGAGCGGAGAGGTACTATTCTTTCACCAGGTTACCCTGAACCATATGGTAACAGCTTGAATTGTGTGTGGAAAATCATAGTGACTGAGGGATCAGGTATTCAGGCAAGTCTATATTCTGTCAAACATGGAATATTAAGTACTTTGTTGTTCAGTTAAAAAAAGTAATTATTTCTCTAGAAGTGTCAGAAAATAGCAATCAGTAAGATAATTTTTGGGGGTACTTGAAATATTTGTGCTTTGTTTTTCTCAGTATTGTTCTTTGGTTAGCTTTATTCCATGTTATTTTATTTTTACATCGGGTATGAATGAGAAATGGTTAACAAGCAGCCTTCTCTTTTAACTGTGTGGAATATTGAAAGCAGGTCCTGATCCTTCAATCTGTTATGCAAATACCAACCCTTTCTATCTGCTAAGATATCGCTGAGGCACTTGAGAGGTCTGCAACTGTCTTGATTATCTGCTCGTTTACACTTTGAGTAATTATTTAATTATTATTACATAATTATGCAACATATGTACAAAATCCTTCTTACTTACCAGGAGTCATAATTCTATAAGTAAAGAAGCTTTAAAAGTGAACGTTAATATTTTATTTGCATTTTTTCACTCAGGTGTTTTTGTTTGGATCTGTGTATGTATATTTTCTTTGGGGCATGTTGTCCTTTTATTTTGTTGTTTCTAGAACATTTAAAAATACATATGGTTATTTGGTTTTAAAAGTGCTGTGGTGGTGTTTTACAGATCCAGGTCATCAGCTTTGCAACTGAACATAATTGGGACTCTCTTGAAATATATGATGGTGGAGATATGACAGCACCACGACTTGGGAGCTTTTCAGGTGAGGATATACGGTGATTTAAACATACAGCTCTATATATAGATGTCTGAGAGAACATGTCTTTGCTCACACATATACACAAGGAGTATATTTGTATTGCATCTTTTATTATATCTTTATGAAACACTCATTTTGGGGAGGAGATTTCAGGTGCTGTAAATGTGTCAGTATTCAAAATCAAAGATTTTCAGATGAAAATATGATACTAAAATGTTTAATTTTTATTAGTGTAATTTAGGTGCTAATGTTTTCAAAAATATTTCTGTTGTTTATCTTACCTACCTCTCCCATAGAAAGGATATAGTGATATAAATTGGTACTGACATTGAAGAAGCTTCCTTTGATAGCTTTGACTTAGTTTATCCTTGTTATCCTCCCTTTCTCAGGAAAAAGGTGAAGCATTCAGTATTCATCCAAACTCAGCAGAACTAAGAGAACAAACCAAATTACTACAATTGGGACACAACAAACCATGTAATTTATTGCTTCAAGTGCGCATCAAGCATATATAGTTTTACTCCTTTTTTATAGGACAAATTTTATAGAAAGAGCATGTTCTGTAAAACAAAACAAGAGAAAGAGATATCTCATATAAGTTTAAGTAAAGAATAATATCCCAGATTCATGAACCCTATCACAAGTCTGACCTGATTCTGGTGTCGCTAAAGCCTTTTGTGGAATTTTGACTCCGGTGACTTCACAAAATTTTAAAGTGTAGGTGTATATTGGATTGTGTAAGGAATTGAACGATCAACTGAAAAAAATTAACCCCTTATTATTTATTTGGATATTGAATTAAATTGAAATTGCACCTCAAAATTATGTATTAAAATTTGTCGTGGATTAACCCTCACAGGCAGCTCAGCCCCACCCAGCTGCTTGCTCACTCCCACACAGTGGGATGGGGGGGAGAATTGGAAGGGTAAAAGAGAAAACTCATGGGTTGAGATAGAAAAGGCAAAGCAAAAGCTACATCTGCAAGCAAAGCAAAACAAGGAATTAATTAAGTGCTTCCCATCGTCAGGAAGGTGTTCAGCTACCTCCAAGACAGCAGGACTCCATCACACGTAACAGTTGCTTGGGAAGACAAATGCCATCACTCCAAACATCCGCCCCTTCCTCTTTTGTCTCGCAGGTTTTATTGCTGAGCATGATGTCATATGGTATGGGATATCCCTGGGGTCAGTCAGGGTCACTCGGGGTCAGCTGTGTCCTCTCCCAACTTTTTCTGCAGCCCCAGCCTGCTCGCTGGTGGGGTGGGGTGAGAGGCAGGAGAGGCCATGACTCTGTGCAAGCACTGCTCAGCAATAACAAAAACATCCCTGTATTATCAACACTGTTTTGGTCACAAATCCAAAACACAGCACCACGCCAGCTACTACAAAGAAATGTAACTCTATCTCAGCCAGACCCAGTACAAAAGGCTATAACATTTAATATTAAAGGCTAGTAACTATGCTGTATAGTAAACTGGCAATAAGGAAGAAAGAAATTATGAAATGTAGTCATCTTCTGAAAAGTGAAATATATAGCAAGTATATTGGATCTGTTGAATAAAGAACTGATGAAATGATCCATTTATCCATATTCCATGTAACAAGACCCAAGACTCAAAACTTTCTTATTCTATACTAAAAGTGTGTCATCTTGCTTTAGCTTGAAAGCCTTCCTAATTTCCAGAGAAACTGGAAAAGACAGTTTCCTATATTGGAAAAATTTCATTGGAGATAGAGTAGCACAGCTTTATTGTAGATTTAACATTTGTATAATGAATGTCAGACTTAAAAATGAAGAAATTTTTTTGTGTATGGAAAAGGCCTAAGGAAGAATATTTAAACATAACATTAAATCTGCTGTTCTCAAAACTGAATCCGTAATGTGGCATTGAAACTCAATTCCAGGCATAATTTCATAAAGTAGTAAAATTCAGAGTTTCTCTCTTGCTATATCTTGTACAATACTATTGTCTTCTGATTCACTCTCTGTGAATTCATCTGTCTTCTAAATAAGTATTCGAGATGCACAGGTGTACAGCTAAGTACTAAGAACTTACTAAATTGTGCTGCTAAACTATGTCACAGTGTTGATTTGGAAAGGTGAATTCACTGGAGTCTGTTTCTTAAGACTTCACAAAGATAGATAACTATACCATTTTCTTGTGTCAGGGCACAGCATGGGCCAGCTGCTGCCTGGGGTTGGGATGCCAGGGGTGACAGGAGCTCTCTGGGGCAGCAAGCTGTTGCCTGTCCCACTGCCCCAGCCAGGAGCAGGACAGCTGGGGGCACTGGGGCAGACCCAGCCCCAGGCATTAGGCATCTTTCTGGAGACCAGAACAGGCTGAGGCTCGTCTGGGATGTGGACCCGTGGGTGGGCCCAGCTCAGTGGGTGCTTCATATACCCAGTCCCAGAAGAAGCAGATGTTGGCAAGTGATCAATAAAATTTCAGTTAGATCACAGAATTCATAGAACAGCCCAGGTTGGAAAGGACCTCAAAAGATCATCTAGTCTAACCTTTTGTGGGAAAGGGAGTCTATATGAGATCATCTGACCCTCCATCCAATCACATCTTGAAAACCTCCAGTGATTGGGACTCAACCATGTCCCTGGGGAGGTTGTTCCAGTGACTGATTGTTCTCACTGTAAAAAATTTCTAATGTCAAGAAGAAACGTCTCGTGGTGCAACTTGTACCTTGTCTTCTTTTTGTGGTCCCTGTGAAGAGAAAGACTCCATCCTTTTTATAGCTGCCCTTTAAGGACTGGAATTCTGTGATAAGGTCGCTCTCTGAGCCTTCTCTTCCCCAGGGAGGAAAGACCTAACTCCTTCAGCCTTTCCTAATAGGGCAGGTTCTCCAGCCCTTTGATCATCTTCATGGCCCTCCTTTGGACCCTCTCCAGTCTGTCCGTGTCTTTCTTGAACTGTGGGGACCAGAACTGGACATGGTACTCCAAGTGCAGCCTGACAAGCGCTGAGTAGAGTGGGATGATGACATGTCTACCTCTGTTACTAATGCCCCTCTGGGTGCAGTCCAGGATCTGATTTGTCTTCATTGCTGCAGCAGTTCACTGCTGACACATGTTCAGCTTGTTGTGCACTAGGACCCCAGGTCCCTTTCAGCAAGGCTGCTCCCCAGGCACGAAGATCTTAGCCTGTATGGGGCTCTTTGGTTATTCTGATCCAGGTGCAGGACTTTTCACTGGTCTTTGTTAAACTTCACACTGTTCTTGCTCGTCCACTCTTTCAGGCTGTCCAGATGTCTCTGTAAGATGGCTGACATGTCAATCTCACCACCCAGTTTAGTGTCATTAGCATTTTGGTGAGGGTGCTTTCAACTCCATCAACCAGATCATTTATGAAGGTGTTGAAACAGTGTGGGGACCAGTATTAATCCCTGGGGGAGCTCACTTGTGACACACTGCCAGCCTGAACTATGCCATTGAATGTGATAATGATGAGAATTAAAAATTCTAGCCTCATTTATTTCTCACAGTACAATAGGATATAATTTCCCATCTTATTGAATATCACCCTCTAAGGAAGTAAAAGCCTGGTGTTAAATGTTAGCAGATCCTACAAAGGAACAGAACTGCCAGAAAAGCAATTTTGTTCAATGAAGAGTATATCCATTCTGAGTCAACATCCTCATGCATACGGAACAGGCACCTTAAACATCCTTAAATGTATTTCAAATTTCATATGGATACTATAAAAAGTCCTCCCCCCAGGAAGATGTTTCACTATTTTCTGTATTCTATGGTAAGTATTGTGTGATGTGAATGCTCTGTATTCTCTGTGAATTTCCATATTTGGAGCTTCTATGTCAGACAGTAAAACCTTCTTTGAAGGTCAACTTGTCATCTTTTACCTGCTCACCATTTGTATCAAGATTTTGCTCAATACAGTTAGATTTTAAAAGTATTTACCATTTCCTGGTTTAGACTGTAGTCTTATGAAGATAATTCTTTCCAGCATTTCTTTATAAACCCGAGTTTCAAGGTCATACCTAGACTGCTCACAGTTACTGTAGAAACAGCAAATGCCACACAGGAAATGAAAATATTTCTTATACAACCACCATTGAAGTTCATTAGCTACTTGATACTGTCTGTCTTTGAGGATAATGATAGAAAACTATGTCATTTTTAGCCTCAGCAGATGTTCCAGCTTTAGACTATAGAATGAGTTACATGATAGTCCTGTGGTAACAAAAAAATATGTGTCAGACTTAGCAACCCTAGTGGCAAATAATGTGTCCAAGGTCAGTGATAAGCTTATTGTGTAACGCACACTGAAGTCAGAGGCACACCATTTTATTATAGTTATTTTAATGAGATAAAGCTAGTATGTCTTTTTTTTTTTTTAATGTGTTGCATCTCCTTCTTCATTTCCTGTCATACCCTTAGGATTAGGATAAGTGGTTGAAATATTATTGTGGGAAGAAGGTGTGGAGTGGACACAGAGGAAAATCTGGACTGCTTTGTTCTGTACTGCAGGGTTTTTATACATGTGGAAAAAAGTCAAATGGCAGCTGAGCTTGCTCTCATAATCAAATCGTGATTTTTTTTTGTTTGCACCTCTTTTTTTTCTATCCAAGTTAGTAAAGTTTAATCTGAACATGATGGGATCTTGTTTGATTGTACTTACATAGCCTCTTAGTGTCTTGACTTGCACTCAAAATTTTCTTGCAGCTTCAGGAGAAAACAAGGCAGAATGTTTGAAATTTCCATGCATATAATGAGAAGAAAATGAGCCTGTCTGATTCAGTCTTAGTTACGTCTTTTCAATATAAACTCTGATATATCAGCGTGCAACAGTTTATTCCACAACTTTTATTTTTCCAGGTACAACTGTTCCAGCATTGTTGAATAGCACCTCCAATCAACTTTACCTGCATTTTCACTCTGACATTAGTGTGGCAGCAGCTGGTTTTCACCTGGAATACAAAAGTAAGATTGCTTGTTTTATAGAAATTTCTCAGGAAAAACATGCATATGGAAAGGAAAATCTATATTCTATATTCTCTATATATCTATATTTTTCTTTTGGTTTTTGGTTTTGTTTTGTTTTTTTCTTCCCTGACTACCAAAGTCTACTCGGCATGAACCTAATATAAGTGATATCTATTAAACTGAAATTCTAAATAAAGCAACATTTGAAATTGCTGAAAACCTGCTTTCACAAATCAGCAGCATATAACAAATCAACCTGGCAATTCAAAACAGCATTTTAAAAATGCAGACTTTAATTAAGCTGTGGGGTTTTATTCAACTTATTTCAGCTTAGTTCTGAAATTTAGGTAACAAAAAAATAAAGAGTTAGTTTCCCTGTTTGGAAATAGATAAAGCCAGAACAGATAATTCTTTTTTTTTTCCCCTATTTATACATGTATATATTTATTCCTTGCTGTTCTTTTATTTCTTTCAAATTCTTTTCCCTCAACTAATTGCTGTAATTTCAAAAAAACCCCATTATAATCCCAGAGCTACAAGAAAACATTACAGTTATCTTGGTAAATCACCAGTGGTATGAGCAGAATAACCTAAGAAGGTTAATGGCAAATTCTGCAATATATCAAATGATTACCTCACATAAACATATATAATTCAAACATCCATGTTTGTATTATCAACTCTCTCAACAATTTTAAATACTATAGAATATAGTAAATTCAGCACATGTGTTCGCATAGTATTGCTTTTAACTGGAAATAGTTACTGCTAAGAATATTCTAGTCTTTAAAAAATAATATGATGACAAGTTAACAGTCTCATGAATGCTTTGATGAAAGTCACAGAGTAACTCCTTTTTAATTTTTGAATGTGAATGTGCTCTATTTTCTTACAGAGGGCATTCAAGAATTTTTTTTGAAAATGGAATTGTTTTGTGCTACGTGCATTCCAATATTAATAACTAAAAATGTTAATATTGTTCTTCACCTTTTTAAGAAGTACACATAAGTAAATAAACACATAAATGATCTTCAGTAAGCTCTATTTAGGATTGAAATAAAAAATGGTATAAAATATAAATATGTACAGAATTTTGAAAGACAAGATTTTCGTCTCATAAAGAATATTTTAAAGTAAACACAATCCATAAGATAGTCTTATGTTTTAATTTAGTTTCCTGTTTGTTTCAAGCAATTATATGCAAGCATATTGTAGAGGTTTTTTTAATATAATAATCCTAATTGTGATGTAGAATGAGAATATGACTTACTTCTGCAGGAATTTTTTTAGAATCTACTATTTCGACAAAGTTCTCTTTTTTTGCCTGGGGAACCCTTCTCCCCAATTGGTCAGCCTGTTTTCCTCCCAAAGCCTTTCCCCTTAACCTGCAGTGATAATATAATTTTATATGAAGTCTAAAGAGGTACAAATTTATTCTAGGTAGTTGCTGTACAATGAACATTTTGAAGTTCAATTATTATCTTTTACTGTATTGGCTTCATTATCCCTGTCAGTCCTGAAAGAAATGTATTCTCTTAACAAGTAAAAAGTATTTGAGAGCATGCAAGGTCTCTTGGATTTATGGTTTTGTTTGTCTCCTAATTGCCAGTCTCACAACTGTGCTCTGGTAAAGCATCTATTGACTTCAGCAGTTCCAATATTTCAATGCCAGGTTTTTTCAGAAGTGCAGCTCAGTACAGGTCAAGGTAGCAATATTCAGCATTCAGAGCTTAGTTAACTATTCTGTTGACATTCTGACAGGAAAGAATAATTTCCTTTCTCATGTGGCTATACAGTCTCTGCAGGTCTAGCAGGAGTACAGTACATCTGTGTGTGTCTCTGAATACATAAACTGAGCAAATCCCCACAGCAAGAATTTACTGTTTTATATTGAGCAGTCACCTTTTTAGATTAAGAAAGAAGCACAGAAGGAAATACTTTTCCGTTTAACAAGATGCAGATATTGCTAGTGTTTGATTATGAATTCTCACCTATTGTTTGAAGCAGCACTGGAAAAATATATACTTTTGGTTCAGAAGTCAATCTAAAATTTGGAATAAAAATGTCCTTTTATTGAGGAGTTGTCTTACAGAAGCAAACACAAAAAAGTGTGATGTCTGGGAAAAAACATTCAACATGAAATGCTATGTTAGAACGTCAGGTACTTTTGATAAAAACAAAGGAAAAGGAAGGCTAGATTCATAGTCTTTCTAAATAAAGTGCTTTGCAGCTGTAACATTCAGCTATAGTATAACAGGCCTAAGTTTGATTCTTTCCTCTTGCAGAAATTTGAATGTCTGTGTAGTCACGGTGGAGGTCCTCAATACCTACTTTTATGTCTGTTCTACTTAATAAGACTAGCTAAGCAGCTGTATCAGGATTTGTATCAGCATTCTAATTACCAGGAAAAATGGTCAGTCATTGAAGTTCAGCTTATAATTAAACATTTTGTAAAAAGTAGTAGAGTACTAGATCAGTAGTAGAGTACTAAGATCAGATGTATAAAGAAAACATCACTGTTGTGAGGCCAGGGAGCTATGTTTAATCTATTAATTTAACAGACAGAGCTGGACTCTGTATGTAGAATGAAGGCAGTTGGTCATGATACTTAAGTGGGTACACGGTTTTCAGTTCTTGTTCAAATATATGTTTTTAAAGTTTGTAATGGAATTGTAGAAGACAGCTTAGTAGTTTGTCTCCTTTGCTGAAATACCCTGCGATATTTCTCTGAGTAGCAGCAATTGTGTTCAAATCATCGCAGGTAACAAAGACCTTCTTTCTTACTTTTTGTAAGTTGTCAGTAGCTGCTTTGGGGGAATCCACTCTGTTGTCTTCTTTCAGTTTGTCTTTATTGAGGACAGAGGAAGAACAATGGATTCTGGACTCAGCAGTAAGAAAAGCCTTCTCCATTCATCAGTTCTGCTTTTTATTGCAGTGCTTTTCCTTTATTTTATGTAGTCACAACAAAAGGATATTCAGTAAAGTATGGGAAAAAAGTGGATTTCAAAGATGAATGACAGATTTCCAGAAAGATTTATATAACATCCCTTTCATTTTCTGATCAGAAAACTAGCTGAGGGGACACACTAAACTCGAGAGAAGAAGAGAGAGCACAAACTTGCTGGGAAATACTGTTGATAAGTAAGAGTTACTATCAGTAGGGATTCATTTAAAAAAATAACAGAATTATGCCAGTTTATATGAGCTGAAAATCTGTCCCTTAGTTTTGTAAAAGAAAAGAAAAAGAAATAATAGTAAATGACAATAATATAGTCATGCAAGCAAGCTAGAATTAGTACGTATTTATGTATTGTAAAAATCTCCAGCATAGCACTTCAGCAATGTTGATGCAGAAAGTTAGTTATTTAATAACATTTTAACTATGGATAGACAGAAAGTTCACAGAGAAGGAAGACTCCAAAAAATAAATTTTAGCTAGTCCTCAGAGTTCTAAACTTTGTGGGCACAGGTTTTATTTCATTTTCAAGCAGGTCATTTTGTTCTTCTTTAAAGTATTTTTCTATAGAAAATTGATGCATTTTCTGTGACCTTGGTTAAAATTTATTAATGGTTTTATTGGAAGTATTTAATATATAGCTATGGTTCTTTTAGTATTTGAGTAATGCTTTTATGAATCCAATTGTAATTCTATATAGTTCCTACCCTTTCAAGGTAGGGGAATGGATTTGTTTATCAAGTTGCTTTCCTGAGTAATCAATTGCTGTCAGTCAGAACTAACAATAAAAACTCACAGTAGTTCTGATTTTTCATTGTATTTCAGGGAAATCCACAGAGATCATGACTTAATTTTATTTTCCAGAACAATAAACCAAAATACCAAACTTCATAGCTACCTACACCCCTCATGGTTTACTGTCTTAGAGTTCTCTTCTCCTTCTACATGTACATAGTTCCCAGTTAGCATTAATTGTAATTATATGTATGCATCAGAGGACACTAGATCCTTTAATACGGTTTCAGATATAAATATTTTGGAAAGGGAAAAAGCTATTTGTCTTTAAGATTGAGAAAGCTGTAATGATTTTCGTAAGGTGAAAATATTGCAAATCCTCTTTTCACAGTTCACTTTGTATTGAATTTTTTTTTTTTTTGCCTTATTTTAATCTGGGAACCAGGCTTAGTGATTAATCCTAAAACATTTCAAGAAAATTATTTAAATAAGTGAGCTTTGTTTTGAATCTTTTAAGGATGAATAGAAAATGTTACACAAACAGGAAGTACGATTAAAGTTGTTGTGTATTGATTGTTCCTTGATTAACAAGAATTATGAATTACCAGAGCTAAAACCACTAAAATGTTTCCTGTGCAAATGCCCAGTAGGTAAGAGACTGTTAGTCCTGGAACAGTGAAGGGATGGCCTTACACTTTTATAGAATTCCTTCTTTAGTGAGAAGACCTTTAGGAATTACAGTGAAGACAATCAGCTTTCAAACTCTAGATATTACCAGAAAAATGCCAATTCACAATAAGCTGCTGATCACATCAAGTTCAAAAAACTTTAGATCTTGAATCATCTGGGGTATGAGAGACAAAGTGGTCCTAATACTGTTTCATCTAGTCTTATCTCTGCATGCATTTCAAATTAGAGTAGTAGGTAAAACTGATCTAAACTAGCCATTCTGGAATCCTGCAAACCTCTGATGTCATTATATGAAAAAAGTCTTCATAACGACATTAGGAAATGAGGATCACTTAGGAACACTCCCTTCATCCCAGAAGAAATTCCAAGGAGCAAGAAGCAACAGAAGAGAGTATCCTTAAATCACTACTCAATTATGTATCCAGAATAGAAATTATTTCTCTAGAATAGAAATTGTACATCATCTTACTATTTTAGAATAAATGGATAAGAGTTTCAACTTCAAAAGATGTTTTCACCAGTGTAAATATTATAAGTACACCTGGTTTTACCTCAATATGTTAGGGAAAACAGCTTTATTTCAGTAAAATACATTGGTTGCTATCATTTGATCACATTTATTCCACACTGTATATTGCTGGTTTAAAGTAACTTTATAGGACTTCATAAATAACTTTAAAAATCTTCAGCTACTCATGACAGCTTATTTTAATCCTAAATATTTCAATATAATTTAAATAATTGAATAAATATTGTTTTATTTCTTGAAGCTTTGTCTTCCTTTTAGCAATGTGTCTTTCTCTTGCTCTCTCCATTTGTGGGTTCTTCCTATATGTATCTTTATTTTCATGGGAAGCACCTGGGCAGTCTGCTCCTGCAAATCTAAGTTCATGCCTAACCTAGGCAGTGCACATTTCCCTTGTAGCCTTCAAACACACACAAGCCTTTGGGTGAATAATAATATAATTTTGTCATTTGCTTTATTATGTTTTTATGTTAGGCATCAAGAATGTAAGTATGAGTTGGTTGTACAAGCTGAGTGTTTATACTCTATTTCTATGCTACAGTCAAATTGATGATTTACATGGGCTTTTTCCTTTGTTTTGTTGGGTTTTGTGTTTTGTTTTGGTTTGGTTTTGGTTTTGTTTTGTGTTTGTTTTTTTTTTTTTTTAAAGTCAGATACACAAAGTCACTCAAATTAAAAGAAATAACTGGTCAGTGCCTTTGAAAAATTTCATTCTGGTCATAACACAATTGTAAGTATTATCAAAAGCCACTGTGTGGCATTGTTTCTTGTTATTTCAGAAGAGTTGTAGGTGTTAAACTGGTTGCAGTAACCTATGATAAGAAACAGCAGCAAAAATATGCAACAGAACTGTAGAAAAAGACAGAAATTAATCATATAAATTAATCCCCAGACTGTGGTAGAATAAATAACAATTATTTTCACAGCCACCAGCAAGTCCAATCAAAATGTGCTTTGTTCAACTTCCACTATGTACAACAGTAGGAGGAATAAATATTCCTGCTATTTGATTGAATTCCTTTTAATCTTAATGAACAAAGGAAACAACTATCCAAATGCTGTGGTTTAGAAATGTGTCTGTTTAATTCAGTTGCATTTGTGGGCACTGATGTTTCAAGCTTGGTCTTAAAATCTAATTTATTAACTCAGTAGTAGTTTCAATATTTTCTTTAATATACAAGCAAACAAAAAAAGTCTGGAAATAATGAGTGTTTGCTCATACAGCATGCTACTTGAACCTCTCAGTTGAAGTCAGGATTGATTTAGTAAGAACAAAATATATAATGAATATAGACATGTAAGTTTAAGCCACAAATGTCTCTAAGTATGTGTGAATATATCCAAATGTAGCAAACAAAATTAAAATATTTCAGTAAAAACCCTGTTTTATGCAATCAGAATTTTAATAGTGTCATTTAGCCTTATTACCTTGAATTAGGATATATGGCACAATTCAGTATCATTATTTTGGTAAGCTTTTGTTTTACCACTATACCAAGATAATGTAACGTGTGAGAGCTTAAGCTTACTTTTAATTACTCTCTCTTCTTCTGAAGCTTCTCTATCACATGTTTTCAAGTGCTCAAAGTTTTCAGCAGCTGAAATAATGGATTCATTGGTAAAGGGACTAAAGGACAATGCAGAGAAGAAAATGTATTCCTTCAAGCAGCATGTTGTTTGTTGTAGGTCCAGTTAAGATCTTTCATGCAATTTGATCTTTAATGCAGCTCTTCAGTGCAGCAATCTTTTCTGTTTCCCTGTATTAAAGTAGGTGTGAATCATAAATGTGCCATTTTTAATTTAGCAGGTCCTGATCCTATCAGTATGTCTATACAGCTTACCAGCTATTGACACGAATCTGACCACTCTTGCAGTAATTCATTGAGATAAATGCATTTTCTGGGCTGGTGTCTGAAGCACGCAGTTTTGGAAGAGGCAGCTTGAGTTTTGATATACACCATCATCAAAACTGAAAGAACAATTCACTCCAGCTTGATGTTTGTAATATAATAAAGAGCAATATGTTTCAGTTAGCCACAAAGAGGTGGGAGGGAAGGATTAAAAAAAGAGAGCCTGATGACTTTTGGTCAAACTGTCAAGAAATTCTTGTTCAGTTGTTCAGTTTGCAGCTTTCTGAAATGGACACTAATGGGCATTCACATTGTCAGATATGCCAGCAAGGATTTTCTTTCTGCCAGCAATGGTAGTGATGTTTGGTCAGATTCTGAGGTAACTGTAGGCATGTATATAATTATGGAAGTGAGGCATATTTGTCTTATGCCACAGCAGAGCCAAGAAAATGTTTAGCAGGCAGTAAGTGGAAGAAGGTCAGGGAAAGGGTTATCATTCCTGACATTGATGTGTTCTCTCTTGTACTGCACAGCAGAAGCTGAGCTCTGAAGAGCATGCACTGAGCAATCCTTGTCCTTTTTTGATTGCTTGGACTTGACATTTAACATGTTTTCCCTTTATTACTGACTGTTCACATACAATCTAGTGTAATGTATTTCTGAGTCTCTGAATACTTAAGTTATCTAGTTTGTCCCTGGATATTAGAATTTGTTTGCTTTCTCTCAAGCATTCCTTAGATTATCAGACCAGTTCTAACTAAACTAGTTATCTAACTAAACTAGGCTAGTATTATGTAATGATTAGAAAGTGAGGATAATATTTGACTCTGTTTTCAACTTCCTCTTTGCTTTTGGGGAGGTAACATTTCTTCTTAATGTCAGGTGTACCAAATAAAGTAAATTATAAGTGGGTTTTGCATAGTGTTTTGTGATATCCTGATAGGATATCCTATATCATAAGTTGTATCATCAGACCAAAGAAGCAGTATACACAAAGTATTATACAAAATATAAGCAGCTAGCAGAAAGAGAAAGTTTTTACCGGGTTATTAGAATCCATTACAGATAAAATACATAGTGTAATACCATATCTAGCAGTTGCACAGAAAATTACTTTGAAGATTTTCTTTTGATCATAGTCTATTTAAATTCTGTATGCTATTTAACTAATGATAGAAGGAGCTATATGACAAGCACATTAATAGTATTGCTATGCAGTAACTTATAAAACTGTTTCTGTGACTCAGAAAAATCTGCAAAAGTTACTTTATTCATACAGATCTAAGACTGCTGGCTTGTAACTCTCAACACACAGGAATGCTGAGTTCAACCAAAATATAAAATTCTTGAAGACAGGAAGTGAACATCAAATTTATCTTCACAGAATTCAGCAAGTACATTGCTATCTGTAAGCAATTTAGTCACAATGTCTTTTTTAGGTGCTTATTCATTCAATAATGGTGAGTTTGGAGCAGGGCTTTTAACATTTATTATCTATTCAAGGGTAAGGAAATGCAGAAATAAGGCTTGGTTTGCTTAAGTTATGTCTGAACACTGCATTCTCAAATCAGTAAACAATAGCTTATGTACTGTAGTTTGCATTATTTAAATAAGACATTACCCTTCACTTAATGCTGGAGCAAACAGACAGTTTGTGTGGATGCAGATCGCAGCTATTTAGTACCTATATTCAAAGAAATTTCCCAGACGTAGATACATTTATTGTACTGTGGAATACAGAGTGGTTCACCAAAAGAAGGATACTAGAAAACTGCAACAAAAGCAAAACTGTTGAAGTTAATGATGATATCCTCATGCCTATTTGGAACATTGCAGTTCCACATAATGGCCACAAATGAAGTCCCTAGTGACCACATGAAGTCGCCTCATTTGAAAGGTGATGATATTTGTAGAACACCAAAATTTGTAGATTCTGTGGTAGAAGTTAGTGAAAATCTTTAAAGTATGTTTAGATATTTTCCTAAATTATACTTTCCAGTACACAAAGGAACTATTTCAGGGAGATCCTGCAGCTTGCAATAATTAAATAATTCTTTACGTGCTCATTAGAAAATATTTAGTTTAATAACTCTTGCATCACTTGTTATGAAGGCTTCACTTCATACCTTGGTAGCTGTCACTCAGCATTAGAATGGCTTGCATTAGTATGGCAGTGAAATGCAGTAAGACTCAAGGGCACAGGACACAGAAAGAATGTACAGGATTATGGAACATATTTCCAGGATAGAAAAAAAAAAATTACTATTTCAGGTGAAAGTGTAAAAGCTATTTCAAACTTCTATGTCCTTCATTAAGAATAATATATTTACTTCAACTAAATCTTGAGCTGCAAAAAACTGACTGGAAAAGGGTGAAGTGGGAAACACAAAATTCTTATGTGGGTATTCAAGATTTGTAAGGCATATATATTTGAGTGATGAAAAGTAGATACATAAAGGTTTAGGGCATAAAGTTAAAACCCTGTATATCAAAATGTACAAACAGCATTATCGGAAAGAAAATTGTATTCCTGTAGAAAGACTAGGGTCTCAATGAATAATACCAGATATTGTTTCATAATGAACCATCTGGAACAACAGACTCCAAAATATCAGATATCAGAGAAAAGTGAAATATCATGTAATTTCTGTGCTAAACACTCTGTCAAGTTGCACCTACTGTCACCAAAGAGGTTAGATTTCATAAGAAGACAGGGAGAATTGTAGTATTGAGTCAGTTATTTTTTCAAAGAAGGGAACTAAAGGACAAACTATCACATTCAGGAAAGTATTATTTTTGCCTGATTTTTACAGAGTTTTATGCTAATAAATTCTAAAGGTCTGTTCTTACACATTGTTAAAATAATTTCTATTCTGTTCTGGCTTTTACACTTCATATTTTAATAAAATATAACAGTTACAAATTTATATTTCAGTAATAACTAATTAATGACTGACTTCACAATTACGATTATACGTTTTAAATTGATTTTTGATTTCAAAGGAAGTTTTTAATTTTACAAAGGGAATGAGATTCTGCTGTCCAATCATAAACTGATGAACTAATTTTGCTGGTCCTTCTGTTAGCAAAGAAAATCTTAAAAGCACAGAATTATTGAATCAAATCAGCAGCTTCTCAAGTGTCTTATTAATTTGGAATATTTTATTTTATATTTAATTTTCAGTTGTATTGACTAAAAAACTCCTTAGATAAACACACAAGGAAAAAAAAAAGAGTGATATGCAGTTGGCAAAAAGCAGAAGCTAGTGCTTCAGGTGGCCAAATTTAGGTGAACGTATTTGTGAAATTACTAAACATGGAGAGTCTTTGTAAAATTAATCTGTTTTCTAATATCCGGCTTAAAAATAGTAAGAACAGACTGTTCTGTCACACCTTTGCAAAGATTTAGTTTTGGGTTAAGAGTACTAAATTTCAGATGTCTGAACTTCTTTATAGTCAGTGGAATTGTCTAAACATAAGGAATACCCTTGGCCTTTAGCTGCTGTTCCAAAAGGCTCTGCCACCTAGCCTCAGTAGTTCCGCTCACCTATTGTTGAAAAGAGAGACTATACTTAAAGTGTATTCCCTCCTTCTCTCTCCATTTCCTTCACAAAGATAAGAAAGAAAAAAAAAAGTCTGTTTAAAATACTACGATTACCATACCGGTTGAAGATAATAAAATGGCATAATATGTAATAGCAACATGACATAGTAATTGCTACAGTCACAGTATATAATCTTTGTGTTTCAGTCATACTTCTTGTATTCTGCAGGGCTGTTCTGAAAAATTCTGTGTTTTAAACAAAATTTCAGTTTAATATTGAAATAAAATTTATTTAATGTTCTCTTAAAAATCCCAGTGCTACGGAAAGAATTCATTAGAGCAGAGAACATCAATGAAGAACTGTTTTCCACTTATCTATGTTTTTTCAATCTTTGTGTTTACTTTCCTCAGCTGTAGGCCTTGCTGCCTGTCCAGAACCAGTAATTCCTAGCAATGGGATCAAATCAGGAGATAGATATATGGTGAATGATGTTTTGTCATTTCAGTGTGAGCCAGGATATACATTACAGGTATTTCTTTCTTTCTTTTTTCTTCGAATTATACACTGTGGAATAATTGCAAAAAAAAAAAAAAAAAAAAAGGCAATAGACCCACCAAAAAACTATTTTAATGAAGAGTCTGTAGTGTATCCATAAAGGTGGTTTAAGTGGAGCCTATGTGAGTACTCCCACATTATAAAGCTATGAATGTGTATCATTGTCTGGCCCTCAGTAAAACTGGGCTGGAAGATCTTGTCTTAGATTAACATACCATTGAGCAGTAAAAACCATGAAGGTGGACAAGGAAATAGCATAGTTAGAATGTTTTCTCTAGAAAATTATTTTAGTACTATGCTTATTGAAACTGTACAGTGGTTTTCCATTTTTGGAAGTGGTTCCTGTAGGTGAAATTTTAACCACAGTGGTGGAAATACATCATGGGATTTCATGTTCTGCTCTGAAATTGTTCAATTTAGTTTCTAAAGCAAATTTTATTCATGCTAAATCTACTCTTAACAATCTTGCTAGGAAAGAAATACTACAATTTAGTTCACAGACTGGGGATGTTCACTGTTCACACACTGGTTTAGTTTCCCATTGTAGAAACGTTATTTAGCTGCTGTTTATAAATATGACAGCACTATGTAAAACTAAGACTGAAAGCTTTTTTCTTCCCTCATTATTTCCTCTAATTCATTTACATGTAATCCACCACTGGTGTGACACATTGAAAACATATGAGTTTACAATCTTTTGGGTGGTAATAAGTCCCACTCAAGACAATGTAAAAGCATACCACTCTATCAGAGAAAGCAAAGCATTACAACTTCTGCTCCAGAGAAGGACAGTCATGGCTCCCTAGATGATGTTTGCCAATTCAGCGCTCCATCATCATACATAGGCTTATTTTTTGGTGTCAGTATTCCTTATCTTTTTCCTAAAATTTGTAAAGGATTCAAAATGACTATCTTATCTCTAGGCTAGATGTGGGAACACCTGCACTTGAAAAGTCTCTCCAGGTGATCAACAATATGCTTACCTTTTCAGTCACGTATTACAGATACAGGGTCAAGGTTTTTAACCTAATCTATGCTCTTTACATTTATAGCGTGACTTGAAACAACCTGTATCAGAAGCATCCCATATCCATAGCAAAAAAGATTCTGTCATACTTGTATCCTAGAAAAGATTCAAGAATTGTGCACAATAAAGCCTACTGTACCCATCCTGAGCACTCGCTGCTCATTTAATGGTTCAAGGATTACTTACAAGCCAGCTGATGGTTCATATATAAACTACTTAAGTTTTTCCCTTTCCAGGCAAGGGGAATTTAATATTATTTTAAAAATACCTATGGGCTTAAAACCTTTAACTTTTGGACTTTATTCTCCCTATTTCATCTTTCCCTTAACAGTATCCTTTGTAGGTAGCACTAATGTCAGTAAGAAAATGAGAGACATACAAGACTTGCTATCATGTTTTTATTATATGGTCCCTTCAGAAGGACTGGCTGTCATTAAAGCTTGAGTCCCAAATAGATTCTGACTTCCATTTAAAGACTGCTAACGAACCATTAACCTTTTTCTATTTCAAAGTAGTATATGATAAAATGCCATACCCTACTGATATATTGATATATATACTGATATACTGATATATTGCTATAGCCAAGGCAAAGGTATGGGAATTGAAATTTGATCTTCAGTGCCATTAGTTTGTTAGAATGTTGTGCTGGCATGGTTTTGGCCTAGGTGAATTATCACAGCTCAGTAATTAGCACAAGCCAGAGACTCTTCCTGATAGGCAGTTTGTATCATGACACTTTGCTCTGGAGGTAAATTTGGAAGTAAAACGTAAAGGAGGTAGATGCAAAAGACTGTGCATTTGACCTCAAGGCTAGAAAACAAGCCCAAGCACTTCCACTAGTACAGATGTAGTTTATATGTTCTTATATTTGTAGAAAAGCTCTGTGGAGTTATTTATATATTTTTATTCAGTTCCGCCCTATGATGAAAGGATCAGGATCTGATCAGGGTGCTGGCAGAGCTGCCATATAAGTGCTGTTCATCTAATTGCCAATAGGTGCTTAGCGCCTTATTGCTGAGCCATACCACTGCTTCTGAGCCATTAAGATTGAAATATACAGAGGTGAGCATCTGGGTGTTGGGTAAGCCTACAGCAGTGTTCCAACAGAAAAAAAGTGAAAAACTTACCCTATGCTAACTGTTTCCTCTGGAGACGAAATAGCATCTAATCCAATTTATTCCATCTAAAAGTCAGCCATCTAATCTCAATCAGCTCTCACTGTGATTCTAGAGATAAACAGTCACACACCTCCAAGGGCTGATTCACACTAAGGTTTTGTGTTAGGACAGGTACCTTACTCTGAAGAACGTATGGTCTTTCTTCACTGATTAGGATATCAAAAGGTTAACACAGGTATCTATCTGTAAACTGCTTAGGTTTGGTGGGGTGACTGCTACTTGTATTGCCCATCATATTGCACTGTCTTCTCTCCCTACTTTTTCAACTATGAAATGTCTGAATTTTGCATATGAAAAAAGGGGATGATTCTATTTTTATGACATTGATTAGAAATAGATAAACCCTCAAGATACAGCATCATTGAATTTTCTGTCCATACTTAAAACAACGTTGCTCAAATACTGAGGTGGAGTGATAACAGTAGAATATGAATACTTCAGATGAAGCTGGAATGAGTACAGGAAACCTTTTGAAGATACACATTGTTAACCCTGAACTGATGCTTTGAATCTATTTTTACTTAGAAAAAGAACACCAGAGATGTGACTTCATAAATACAGTATTAGCATAAAACAATCATGTATTTGTGATGAAGAGATCTGCACATAAGAAACTGATCTGTATTAATGCTAAACTTTAATGCACTATGTATATGACTATCACAAAACCACACATCTTTTGTCTATGCAGGTCTTTTCTGTAGTCCTTGAATATGACTAACTGCACTTTTGTTTCTATACTTACAGGGATTCTATGATTAAATACCTGCTTAAAATTGCATAGCATGTGCTTCCTTAACTGTACTTCTTACCTCTATTTCCATACATATATAAATTTAATCCTAACTGTAGAATCTGACTTTTATAAAAAATACTTTCCTTATCTTGTCTAAAGTGTAAAAGACAAGACCTCCAGTATCCAAATTCAATAGAAGAGAGTATGAATTTTTGAAAATATTAATGAGGATTTCTACACTGTGTGGACTCTGTTGTAAGAAAGTGTATACACATGTATGTATAGTATGTTGCTCAGACAAGACAAGTAAAAATGGCTTTAGATTAAAAAGGAATAATAATTAAAATAAGGTTCTATGAGGCACAGTATATTCGCTGTTCAGCAAGTATAGATCAGCATAACTGAAGATCTGGGGTTTTACTTTTGTAGTTTTGGGTTTTTTTTCTTCAGTCTAGCTGTGAATTTACCCTCAGTCTTTAGAGAACATATTCACAGCTAGCAATAACAATCAGGTGTGGATTAGTTTATAATTGAGACTTACCAGAAAAGTCATAGAGCTCAAACTACTACCTGGAGATGCATAAGAAAGGTAATTGCTAGCTGTAGGATTAAGTGTCTCCCCCCAGGAGGGGACTTTAAAAGACTGAAATCAGAGTGTGCTCTTGTTGGGAAGAGGCTTGAAGCCAGAGGAATCATTTCATTGTATTTTTCAAAAGATCTTTTATAGGCCATTTTACTTTTTTTTCCTGAATGTGGTAGTTAAATTATGGCTTCCCTCCGACTCACATCAGAGACATGCAATCATACAAGACTAAGAGAGAATAAAATAAAAGAGGGAATATTGCATTAAGTAAATTATTCAAAACCTCATTCATTTTACAAGTAACTAAGACGACACAGTAAGTGCATGTACATTTTTCCTTTAAAATAAAAGGTTGCTTTCTTAAAAAAAAGTATGTTATTGAATTATCAATTTGTAGTATTTTTATAAGTAAAACACTAATTTAGATTTTAATTAATTAATTTTAATGAAAGCTGATTTTTTTTCTCTCCAAGCCATTTTTTGGAAATGCTTCTCTCTGTCTTTCAGAAGCTGATTGTCTAGATATACTTAACTAAATTATTAATTAAAGTAGTTTTATTCCATACAATTCTATATGAACTTTATTAAAGATAGTGTGTGTAGTTTCTTTTTTGTAAACATATTAAATGATGCAGAAGTAATTTCATCAAATGGATTTTCCTTTACTGTATCTTACTTATTCTACCTTTTTTTATTTTTATGTGAATTTGATTGCTATGGACAAATAATATTTAAATAAGTTTTCATATAATATTGATAAAATGTGCTACCTTGCTAAATATTAGACTCTTAATACACTTAATAAAAATAAACAATAGATGTTGAGTGACTTGTCCAAGTCTGTATATCCAAATGGTTAAAGCAGGAACTACACCTTGCTCTCAGTCCCATGTCTCAGTCTTTGTATCAGACTCTCTCACTCCTGCCAGTTTTTTCAGCTTTCACATTCCAACAGCAGAACTCATAACCTGAGATCCTCAGAGAACAGAATTGGCAAAAAAAGGGTTTTGTCTGCACTACTGTTACGTTTTCAGCTTGAACTGTTACCAGTGCAAGAAAAGTTGGGAGCATTTTGCAGTTGGTCCTAGGCAGCCACTCTGAAGTATGTGGGAATAGGCTTTGCAGGTCACTTCCAGCTAGCACATGATTCTGCTTGGCTCTTGTGATGTTTCTTAAAAATAGGCAGAGTAAATTAAACATGACAGCTAAATAAAGAGGCACTTGTACTTTTATAGCTGTCTGCCAAGATGTTGCATGTATGCAGTGGGTCATGTTGTGAGGCTGTGTGAGAGTTCAAGGCCTGCTGGTAATTGTGGGTGACTGTCTTGGCATGGTCCACGTACATACCGTCTGTAGCAAGCAGATGTGGAACAAATCCCTTTCTGGGTGTGTACTACTCAGAGCAATGGTTGATTCACTCCAGATTGCAGCCTGTAAATGAACTAGTACGCTTACACTGTGGGTGAGAACCCTGGTACTCAAAGAGGGAATGAACCAATTTGACCATATGAATGCATGTAGTCAGCTGCTTCTGTCTTGTAACCAGCCTTATATTTAGTCAAAAATGCGAAGAGGTTTTCAAATTAACAAAGGAAGGGTGTTTTAGAACATTTATCCAGTAAACAGAAAAACAAGAATGTAAAACCTAAAGTATTTGAAAATAGAGTTTAACAAATTCATAAAAGTAATTATAATGCAGCTGGTTGATAGAAGAAAAGACACAGATAAGATGATCCGTCTGTAGCTCTGCCTTCCTGGAAAATCCTATAATAAATATCCATAATCTAATATTTTGCCCTTTCCAAACAGGGACGTTCTCATATCTCTTGTATGCCAGGAACAGTTCGACGCTGGAACTATCCATCTCCTCTCTGCATTGGTATGGATATTTACTTTATTTCAGTGTGTTTTGAACATCAGTCAGAAGAAACTCCTGGCTTTGTCATGCCTATTGTTCCTTCACTTAATTCTGTTTCAGTCAAAACTTTTTTGAGTTTTCCATTTGTGTCTATGAAATATGGAAAATTTACAATTTTTTTCTTTAAATATATTGTATATGCTATTTTAAAAAATATTATGAGAGTGGGCAAATGAGGAAACCCAGATGTTTAGCTTGTCATGAATACTCTTCTTTGAATCAGGCTGAATCTTATCCAGAAGGGAGAGGAAGTTAACACATTCCTTTTGCAGCATGCTCAGCTTGGAGAACCTTCTCAAGAACAAGGTCTTTCAGGGAGCAGAGGAGACTTCTCAAAGAAGTGGGCAGTCTATCTGCAGCACAAAGCAGCTCTGAAGCCAAGCCTTCAAGGGCGGTAGATTGAAAAAGAGTTTTACGGATCCAGAAAATGCTGGCTCCTTTAATCTGAGAAAATTCTTAAACAAATCTGGCTTAAAAAACAAAGCTAAAAAGTATTTCCCTTTTAAGCACACTAAAACCTTACCCAACAGATCTGAGTTTTCTCTGTGCAGATAATAACCTTGTTCTGCTGTATTGTTTCTTGATTAAACAAAGTTTAAGAGAGTCAAGATTCTGGCATCTTTTGGCTTGCATATTTCAAGAAAAAGCAGGAGTGCAGGGGGGAGCAGCACAGCTCCATCATAACATTCTGTCACTTCAGCTTTGAAATACATTGTTCAGTGAATGCTTTTAACTACATTCAGTCAGCAAAAGCTATTCCTTTTAGCTTCATATCTAAGAGGAATTTAAAAGATTGGGGTGATATTGAGCAATATTAATGTGAAATGGTTTTAAAGATCCCTTGTCCAGTTGGGCCTATATATTATTTTGAGTTGTCAACTTCGACAGAAGCAGTGACTTCTGATTAATACGAAAGCAGTGTAGTTCCTTCATATCAATTTTAGAAATGGAAAATTTATTCTATTCAGAAAGGTGTATTTTGGGGTTTGGGTGGGCTTTTGTGCTAATCTTATGTTTCAACTTTTATAGTAAATCTAGTTCCTATCTGCAAGCAGTGTGCTCACTGATTTCTTTTTTTTCCTTTTAGTTCATGAAATTTTGCTGTCCTGGAAGCTAAAATACCATCAAGAAAATAAACAAACCTTTAAAATATGACAACCCCCCCAACTCCAACCCTTAAAATGTTGATCTTTCTAGAAAAGCAACCCAAAATCTGTTCTTTTCACTAAATAATGCATTTAACAATGCAGGGAGGTAGAGATATTTAAAAAATTTGAGACTGATTTCTCAGATTTGAGTGGACTTTTTCCTATTTTGATTCAATTTCTTGTGTCATCTAACCAGTAGATTATTTCTTTTTTTTCAGTACAATTATCACAACACACAGTATCATAATCTGTTCCCAGATAATATATCACTGTAACACATAGCATGAGGACTCATAGGCTTTAAAGTAGTGATTCCTCAAAAAATAAATATAAATTACAAGATTTTAATTTGATTTCTTGAAGTTACTCTTCCTTCATATTATTTTCCTAGCAAAGGTGTAAACTTAGCTACTTCTTTACAAGTTGCTTCATATTTATAGTTTAGCTTTATGTCATCTTAAATGATGCAAATGGCTTTTCAATCTCTAAACAAATGAATTTGCTGAAGAATAGCACACGTATAGCAAGCAAAGAATAATTCTGTTATGCAGCTAGCCTATACCCTTCTGAATTAAAGAAATAACTGTGGTGGGGTTTTTATTGTTTGTTTTAAACTCAAGTGGGGGTTTACGTATATATATTATCTGCAGCTGCACCATGGATCAGTGTCATGGAATCAGAGAATCACAGAATGGTAGGGGTTGGAAGGGCCCTCTAGAAATCATCTCGTCCAACCCCCCTGCTTGAGCAGGGACACACAGAGCAGGGGGCAGAGGACCATGTCCAGGCGGGTTTTCAATGTCTCCAGGGAAGGATACTTCACAACCTCCCTGGGCAGCCTGTTCCACTGCTCTGGCACCCTCACTGGAAAGAAATTTTTCCTCACATTGAGGTGGAACTTCCTGTGTTCCAACTTGTGCTCATTGACCCTTGGCCTGTCATTGGGTACCACTGAAAAGGGTCTAGTCCCATCATCCTGACACCCACCCTTTACATATTTATAGGTATTGATGAAATACCCCCTCATTCTTCTCCAGGCTGAGCAAACCCAGGTCTTTCAGCCTTTCCTCATAAGGGAGATACTCCAGTCCCATGATCATCTTGGTAGCTCTCCGCTGGAGTTGCTTGAGCAGTTACCTCTCCTTCTTAAACTGGGGGACCAAGAACTGGACACAGTACTCCAAATGCAGTCTCACCAGGGTGGAGTAGAGGGGGAGGATAACCTCCTTCGACGTGCTGGCCACACTCCTTTTAGTGCATCCCAGGATACTATTGGCCTCCTTCACCACAAGGGCACATTGTTGGCTCATGGTCAGCTTGCTGTCTAGCAGCACTCCCAGGTCCTTCTCAACAGAGCTGCTTTCCAGTAGTTCAGCCCCCAGCCTGTACTGGTGCATGGGGTTGTTCCTCCTCAGGTGCAGGACCTTGCACTTGCTCATGTTGAACTTCATCATACTCCCCTTTGCCCAGCTCTCCAGCCTGTTCAGGTCTCACTGGATGGCAGCACAGCCTTCTGGTGCATCAGCCACTCCTCCCAGCTTGGTATCATCAGCGAACTTGCTGAGGGGGCACCCTACCCCTTCATCCAGGTCATTGATGAATATGTTGAACAGAACTGGACCCAGCACAGACTCCTGGGGAACAGCACTAGTGACAGGCCTCCATCCAGACTCTGCCCCATTGATCACGACCCTCTGAGGTCTGTTGCTCAGCCAGTTCTCTATCCACTTCGCTGTCCACCCATCTAATCCACACTTCCTTAGCTTGCCTGTGAGGATGTTATGGGAAGCACTGTCATAATTCTGTTTAATTCCAAATTTTTTCCTCTGATTATGAAGCCTATCTCATCATAGCAGCAGATATTTTTAACCATAACTGGCAATCTGAAACAATGGGTTACCCAGTTTATATGTGCAACTACACAGTCCACATTTTCAGTAAAATCACACTGAACATTAAAGCATTTTGCTCTAACTCAAATTCTGTGGTTTTTTTTTTTTTTCTTTCATGGGAAATGTTATGATTGTGATAAATTTCACTTATTGTGGGTCACGGGGATAAAACGGAAAATCCATTTTTTAATTAATTATATGCCAAATATTAAGAAATAACAATATTAAAAGATATAGTGACTTTCTTTTCATTTTTAATAGCTAAATGTGGTGGAACACTGACAAACATGGGCGGTGTGATCCTGAGCCCAGGTTTTCCTGGAAATTACCCTAGTAACTTAGACTGTACATGGAAAATTTTATTGCCTATTGGATATGGTAAGTAAACTTACACTTGTAAATAGCAGAATTAAAAAAATATAAGAATATTCTAATGTTCAGTACAAAATAGATTTTATCCAGTGAATATATTTTGAACCCCTTACATAATTATGAGCTATCTTTTGATTTGAAAATGTTTGGCAGTTTAAAAATATATCTTTGTCAAAGCAGCTTGTTATTGGTAAAACTCAGACTGTCTCAGAAACTGGTTTCAGAGCAAATGAAATCTGCTGAATGAAGATATATCAGATGAAATAATGTAAATTATAAATTAATTAGTGGTCTTCTGTTTAAGGTCTTTTCATTGTCCCCCAACAGACTTTTTAATAGTGTTTCTTATGTTCTATGAAAATGGACAAACCCTCATTTTCAGCACTATGAATTTGTTAAAAAATATTCTAAAACTATATTCCAAATGCCAGGCAAGAGTTACTAACTTAGAAACTTCCTAGGTTCGCATTAAATCTATTGTCACATGGAAAATATCTTCACAAATAGATAATAATTAGATAAAGAAGGTAATAATGGATAAGGGATTTATAAGTGCATGTATAAAACACAATCTTCTATCATTATCAGAAGTAAAAGAGGAATAAGTTTTCTTGCTGTGAAACATTATGTGCCATACTGCGAATTTAGTGCCAGTAGAATGTACTAAAATATAGTAGAATGTATTATACTAAGTTAGTTTGTAGAAATACTGTGCTACTCTCTGCAATAGTGCCCTTTATCATAGTTATGGATAGCCTTAGTAGCCTTAGATATCCTTATAACCTTAGGATGACCATAGACAGGACATCTTGGCTAATTTTGGCATTCTAAAGCTACATTTGCGTGAAAAAAAAATATAAGCAACTGTTCTGGAACAATGGCATCCTAATTAGGCCATTACGATACTGCCTTTTAAAAACAGTCCATCATATTTCTCAGAGTTGCACTTTTTCTTTAAGCTTTTCCATGAAGACAATGCTTTGTGGATTAATTATCCAAGAGTGTCTTGTATCTTACTATTATCCCTCTCACTTCTCAGAAAGTCTCCGGTAGTGGTAATCCTATACATAGAAAAGATTATGATTTTGTTTGGCAAGGGATTTAACAGGTACAAGGTGTTCATACCATTGATCTATCATTACTTTCAAAAATACTGGAAGAGGTCATTTTTTACCATAAAGTTGCTACAGGGATATTTTTCCCAAAGTCTCTGTCAGATAATCCATAGATAATGTCCTTATACCAGGTTTAAACATTGTGACGGATGTGATGTTTCACAGGGAACTTCTACTGCAAAATCTTGGATACTACTTTAGTTCCAGGTATAAATTTGCCTACCTAGGAGCTGTTTGTCTACATTCACTCTACTGTATCAAAACAAATACATGAAAGCCATGAAAACATAGAAAACATTTCCAAAACTGAATAATGTTCCAGGATTTTTTTTGGAAGGTTTTCAGTGTGGTACTGATTAAGTTAGAATTTAGCACTGTGCACAAAAACTGACTCAGAGGACACTCATGAACATGTAATGATTGATTCAAATTCCACTGAAATAATTAACCTCACAGTGACCTCATCTCTCAGTAAGTATTCCTTTATTCCCATCCATTTATTCAAACTTTGTAACTGAATGAAGCCCATATTATTGACTTAGTGAAAGCACACAAGTGTGTTTAAACAAAGTCCAACCATAAAATTGCAGGAGCTAAATGTGTCCCCAAGTACAGTGCTTTCTTCATTAACGAAAATATACTGATTGTGTAAAAGAAGACCATGCTAAAATCCAAACATTTTAAACAATTGGACAATATGTCTTTTCAAGTGAGTTGCAGTGATTTTGGAATTATTTCAGGTAGCTGTTATTTAACATTTGTAAAAATGTTTAGCTTACCTTGGAGTTCTTATTTAGAGCCTATTCAAGTGAGAGAGGAAATAATGTTGAGAATCCAGCCGGAAGTAATATAATTGTAGTTTGACTGGGTAATTATTTATTTTCTGTAGCTATCAGTTTTAGTGTCTATATTTTTATATAAGAAATTATTTAAAATTTTAAAATTGGCTCTTCCCATGAGATTATGCTTATACTTCTGACTGCTCAGCATTTTGGGAATCGTATCTCTCATTTTCATTTTGTGAGAAAGGCCTAGTTCAGCCATCTGACTTCCAGAGAGGGTCTGTGGTAAATGATCCTGAGTAAGTACCTGTCACCAGTCTGGAGTTCAGTGCATCTTATAGTGCTGCATACAGAGTAGAATGGCTCTAAAGACACACTGGCCCAAGCTGGAGGGAAGAGGGGGCATGCATAGGTGACTTGGGTCAGGGAAAATAAGGTAGAGTCGCTAGTCAAAACTAGGTAGGTAACTTCTGCCTCTGAAAGGTCACTCTGTTAGTAACCTTCTTGGGTGCTGAGCTGATCCTGAGCCTCTGTGAGAGGCCTGGCCCAGCTACAGTAATGCTCTTTTGGCAGAGTCCTGACCATGCGTGATACAGCAGTATTTGTGACATGCCCCTCCCTTGAATGTTTCCATTGGCTGGTTTAGGAACCTGACAAGTATCTAGTTGATGACTTTGTTTCATTGCTCCCTTCATGTATGGTTATGATATTTATTGGGAACCAAAAAATTATAAGCTCCAACTCTTGCAATACTTAGTGGCTATTTCCTTAATTTAAGCATCCCACTTTGAACAGTGACTAAAATATAAATATTGTGCCTGTAACAATTATTATGACATCTTTTTTTTTAATTATTTCTATGCTATAGCATTTAGCAACATGTTATAAAAAGTTTGGTTTTAATTTTTCTTCCTTTCTCAATGATGCAGGTGCACACATTCAGTTTCTGAATTTCTCTACTGAAGCAAATCATGATTTCCTTGAAATCCAGAATGGACCTTACCACACCAGCTCTATGATAGGCCAGTTTAGTGGAGTGGAACTCCCATCACCCTTGCTAAGTACTACTCATGAAACACTCGTCCATTTTTACAGTGATCACTCAGAAAACAGGCAAGGATTTAAGTTGACATACCAAGGTAAGTAGGAACTAGCACAAAGAACTTTATGGATAAAGAGGAAAATATTTTTTTAAAATATTTAAAAATATGCTAGGCATATACTATATAGCATTTTTAAATCTGTGGATTGTTTAACCTGTAGGGTCAACTGAAATTGTGTTGAGTTGGAATCTTTATTTTACTGATGTAAAAACCTGAGGCCAAGGTCATGTCATTTGCCAAAGGTCATGTAGCTGATACTCCTTTCCATCCCCTTAAGGTGTACCGTTACTGGACAATACTGCTAATAGTCACTGTCTTGTTTTTCAATTTATATAATCTTGTTATATTTAATGTAATGAATATTTCAAAATATGGTATAAATTATTTTAAATATTCAGGTGAATATTTTTATAATTCTTATATTTTGCAGTCTAGACTTAGAGTGAAAATTAACAGGAAATGAAAAGAGACCAGATAACACCCATTCTGTTTCTGTATTTTCAAATACATATAATCAGTATGAAGTGAACTTTTCATGGTCTTCTACTGTTGGCTTTTTTCTTCATCGTCATTGTTTGTTTTTTCCCTATTAATGACAATAAAATGTCATTAATTCATGCATATTTCTAAAATGTTAAAATAGTCTTACTGAAAACTGTTGAGTCCCATTTCAGGATCTGAACAGTTTAACAAAATGGAACAGCTGGTTGAATTCCCATCTAACTACAGTGAGGGATATTCATGACACCTTATTCTAGGCTCTTAATTTAGATAACTTGGTTAGATTTTCATATGTATGTTTATAAGCTTATATACTTGTATAAGCAAGTATGTGTTGTGGGTTAATCCCAGTAGGCAGTTAAACACCAGACAGCTGCTCACTCACTTCCCTTCCACCCCCAGTGGGGTGGGCAGAAAACGAAAGGCATAGTAACAGCAAGAAAATCTGGGGGCTGAGATAAAAAACATCATTACTTAATAAGTGAAGGATAAGGGGAAGAAGAGAGAAAGGAAACAAAACAAAACAAGTGATGCAAAGGAAATCACTCACTGCCTCCCACCGGCAGACCAATGCCCAGGCAGTTCCCAAGGGAAAGAAGGCTAACATCCCTAAAAACCCTCTCTCCCCTTTTATTACTGGGCATGATTTTATATGGTTTGGACTATATCTTTGGTTACATCAGGTCATCTGCTTGGTTGTGTCCCATCCCAATCTGTTGTACACTCCCAATCTATTCACTGACAGGGCAGAGTAAGAAATAGAGATAGCCTTGATGCTGTGCAAGTACTGTGCTGCAGAAGCCAGAACATTAGTGTGTTATCAGTATTGTTTTGTTCACAAATTTAAAATACATATATACACATATATACAGTTATAGTCAAATTGTATCTATGGAGTCAATGGACAGAGAGGAAGAATCTTCCAGCGGATGATTCTGAGCACCTGAATTAGGCTAATGCTCATAAGGCATGCCCACAAAAGGTCACATCTCTCTATTGCCTGTGGAATTTTGTTCTGTCACATAGTCTTAGAAGTAGGGAAAAAGCTCAAAACATCATTCCCACATAGCATGATTTTTATTCTGAGCAGTCAAAAGCAATTGTGACTGGGGAGATGACTCTTTTTAGGATTTTCGGGAAAGACAGAAAAGTGGCAAATTTCAGAAATGCTAAATAAGTAAAACACAATGCCATGTGGTATGTTTTCTGTATATTCTCCACTATTCTTTGTTCCGGTTCTAATTAGTGTGTTTTTCCTTACTGTAACAAGCCCTTCCTTAATTGTGTCTTGAGTGGTATTGAATCTTTATAGGCTTAACTGCATGTGATTAACTCCTGACTAACAGCATTTTCTGTCATGAAATTAATAGTTAAATCTTACATTGTTTGTAGACTGTATAATATGTTCTTCGAGAGGCAATGTTCCAGCATGCTCAGCAAGGTTTTGTGTTCCCTTTAAAAGAAAGCATACATTCATATTTTAACAAGCTATAAAAGCTTTAGCAGGGGGACAAGGAGACAGGTTCAGTTTGTTTTTTTAATCATCATTACTTAGGTTCTTGTGTATCTATCTCATGTATCTGGATCAAAAGGTATTTAATATACGTAATATTCTATGGTTTTAACAAGGAGAGTGATGTTTGTTGATGTGTAAGGAAATGATGGTCCAGATCAAAGTAAAAGATGGTATAGATTTGGAAAAAATAATATCATATATAGCTTGATTGGGTTTATATATAGTTTGATTGGTTCATGACATAATGCAATTGATATAGATCTCTTTCAAACTCCTCCAATCATTGGTCAGTGCTTGGATCTGTTTTTACCTATAGCCCAGTACCTAAACCCAGTGACACAATTGGTACTGCATGACCACTGTGACATCAGACACAACACAAATTACCTGTAGTTGTCAATTAAATTCTTCCTTTAAAGTAGCAAGTGGTTATCCAGATCCAGTCACAATGTTTTAATAAAACTGATGAGAGAGATCTAGATCTCTATCTATCTATATGGACAATGTGCACTTGCAGCCCAGAAGGCCAACCATATCCTGGGTTGCATCAAAAGTGTGGCCAGCAGGTTGAGGGAGGTGATTCTGCCCCTCTACTCCGCTCTGGTGAGACCCCACCTGGAGTGGTGCGTCCAGCTCCGGCCCTCTCAGCACAAGGAAGTCACAGACTTTTTAGAGCGTGTCCAGAGGAGGGCCACAAAAATGATCAGAGGGATGGAACACCTCTCCTCTGAGGAAAGGCTGAGATAGTTGGGCTTGTCAAGCCTGCAGAAGAGAAAGCTCTGGAGAGAACCTTATAGCAGCTTTCCAGTACTTAAAGGGAGGGGGGTGGTGTAATAAGAAAGATGGGGACAGACTTCTTAGCAGGGCCTCTTGTGACAGGAAAAAGGTAATAGTTTGAAACTAAAAAAGGGTAGATTCAGTACTAAGACAAGAGTTCTAGATTTTAGAAGAGCAAACTTCAGCTTGCTCAGAGCTGAGTTGGGAGGGATTCTCTGGGATGCTTCCATGGAAGATAAAGGAGCTAGTGAGTGCTGGGAGTTCTTCAAGAACTCTCTCTTGGAAGCACAAAACCAGTTTATCCCCTAAAAAGGAAAGAGAAGTAAGCGGAGGAAGAGGTCCCCTTGGCTCAACCATGACGTCCTGGGTCTACTCAAATCCAAAAGGGAAACATACCAGAGATGGAGAAGTGGAGGATTATCCGTCGAGAGCTACAATGGCATTGCCATGGCATGCAGAGATGCAGTTAGAAAAGCAAAAGCCCAGCTTGAATAGAAACTGGACATAGATGTCAAAAAAAAAACAAAACCAAGAAAGGCTTCTTCAGGTATGTTAACCAGAAGCAGAAACAGAAGGAAAACATAGGCCCACTGTTAAATGGAAAAGGAGAGTCAATCACCAATGATGCTGAAAAGGCAGAGGTCATCAACACCTTCTTCACCTCTGTCTTTACCAGCACTATAGGGTCCCAGGCTTTGGGAACGAAATTGCTGGTTGATCCAAATACCAACCCACCATCAGTGAAGGAAGAGTTAGTTCATGAATTACTACAGGAGCTTGAACCCTACAAATCAATGGGCCCTGACGCCATCCACCCAAGGGTGTTGAGAGACCTGGCTAACATCAATGCAAGGCCATTCTCCATAATCTTTGAGAAGTCGTGGAGAATGGAGGATGTCCCAGAGGACTGGAGGAAGGCAAATATTACCCCTATCTACAAGAAAGGCTTGAGGGACGATCTGGGTAACTCTAGGCCCATCAGCCTTACCTCAATCCCTGGGAAAGTTATGGAGCGAATCCTCCTGGGGGCCATCACAAGCCAAATGAAGCACGTGATTGGGAAAAGCCAACATGGCTTCACTAAAGGGAGATTGTGCGTGACAGACCTGGTGGCTTGACATGGGGCGGGCAGTGGACATCATCTACCTGGACTTCTCCAAGGCCTTTGATACAGTTCCCCCCAGCCTCCTCCTGGAGAAATTAATGCGTTATGGCCTAGACAAGTGGTCCGTGCAGTGGGTGGGGAACTGGCTGACAGGCCGCACCCAAAGGGTGGTGGTAAATAGTTCTTTTTCCAAGTGGCAACCTGTCACAAGCGGGGTCCCCCAGGGATCAATATTGGGCCCAATGTTATTCAACATCTTTATCAGTGATCTGGATAATGGGATCAAGTGTAGCCTGATAAAGTTTGTAGATGACACCAAGTTGAGTGGGGAAGTAGACACTCCAGAAGGGAGAGCTGCTATGCAGGGAGATCTGGATAGGCTGGAGGAGTGGGCTGGCAAGAACCTTATGAAGTTCAACAAGGAGAAGTGTAAGGTCATGCACCTGGGAAAACATAATTTAGGAGTGCAGCACAGACTGGGATCCACCCTTCTGGAGAGCAGCTCTGTGGAAAGGGACCTGGGGGTGCTGGTGGACAGGAAGCTCAACATGAGCGAACAGTGTGCTGCTGCAGCCAAGAAGGCCAACAGGATGCTGGGTTGCATGAAAAAGGGCATTGCCAGCAGAGATAAGGAAGTCATTATCCCACTCTGCTCAGCGCTTGTCAGGCCACACCTGGGGTACTGTGTACAGTTCTGGTCCCCACTATACAAAAAGGATGTGGACGGGCTGGAAGGGGTCCAGAGAAGGGCCACCAAGATGATCAAAGGACTGGGAAGCCTGCCATATGAGGATAGGCTGGGAGAACTGGGTTTGTTCAGCCTTGAGAAAAGGAGGCTCAGAGGGGATCTCATCACCATGTCCCAGTACTTAAAGGGTAGCCACAAAGAAGATGGAGACTCCCTTTTTACGTGGAGTCCCATGGAGAGGACAAGGAGGAATGGACACAAATTGCTCTTGGGGAGATTCCGATTGGACATGAGAGGGAAATTTTTCACAGTGAGGACAGTCAACCATTGGAATAATCTCCCCAGGGAAGTGGTTGACTCAGCCACGTTGGGCACCTTCAGGAGTCATCTGGACAGGGTGCTGGGCCATCTTGTCTAGACTGTGCTCATCTTAGAAAGGTTGGACTAGATGATCCCTGAGGTCCCTTCAAACCTGTGATTCTGTGATATACATAAGGAAGACATTTTTTACAGTGAGGTTGGTGAAACACTGGCACAGGTTGCCCAGAGAGGTGGAAGATGCCCCATCCCTGGAAACAATGAAGTTGAGGTTGGACGGGGCTCTGAGCAACCTGATCTAGTTGAAGATGTCCCTGCTTATTGAAGGGGTGTTGGACTAGATGACCTCTAAAGGTTCCTTCCAACCCTAAGTATTCTATGATTCTGATACTACGGTTTTCTATATTGAGCCTGTCTCAGGCAAATTTATTTACCTTTAATTTATTCACCTTTAATTTATTCCATATATTTAAGCAATATCTGCTTAACACTGGAGACAAAAACACTCTGTAAGCTGTGCTACAGTTTAGAACTACAACTGACAGAAAATATATTGCTATAATTTGTCTATCTTTTTATTTTTTTCATTTAGCCAATATTGTTTGTTTCCCATTAGAACAATTTAGTATGCTCAGCAATAGGAGACTGAGTCTGGAGAATCATTCATGTGGTATTCAAGTGTAGCTAAGAAGACTACATGTACGTTCAGAAGTTAAGCTGATTGCCATAACCCGTGGTCTAGAAATCAGACGAAATCTTGGGCCTATTGAAGCTAACTGTTGTGACAATTATTTCAGTCAAACCACAACTTCACTTTTTATCTTTTTGCCTGTTACAGACACCATTCCTTTATTCATCCATGGTAAACTGCTGAAAGAATCTTTAATAATCTATTTCCATTGTGGGGTCGCCATTAAGATGGTAGCTTTCATAATTCAGAAATCCATTATATTATTGTATGACGTTTATTCCGTATCTTGAAAAGGTTGATAAATTATGCTCATAATTCCTCTTTTCTTCTATTCTTGCTTTCCCCACTGTGTCCAGCAGGATTATTTCTTTCTGGTCAGAAGTAAAAGATGATGAAGAGGACACCCTACAAAAGAAACTGATATTTTTTGGTTCACTTTAACCCTCTCCTGTTAAAATCACTTGCTTTTTAGTTAAGTTACTTTCTTTCTGCTTCTCCGAATTGCAACTTGTCAGCTGACAAAAAAAATGTTTTCATGACTAACTCATGGACAGTATAAAATTTTATCCTGTTATTAAAATAGAGTAAAAACAATGTGTCTAAACCCAGAACAATATATTATCAAATATAAAAAATTTTCATTAGAAAGGCCTAATAATAAAATATTTTTAAGTGATGAAGACTGTGTAGTAGCATTCTCAGAATAAAACTGTCAAAAAGAAGTATTGTTCACTACTTCAGCAATTAGTCTAATAGTTATAATAGTAGGTAGAAGATTCAGAACCAAGAGATACAGTTAACTGATATTTGGGTCATTCTAATTTCAAATTAAAAAATACAGCTAGTATTTATTACCTTGTTTCTCAAAATGTGGATTCATAGGTGTGTTTGAGTTACCAAATGCATATACATTTATCCAGTTTTATTCTCCCCATGAGTGAGAAGCAAAACAATTTCTCCAGTAAAGGCAACTCACGCATTTCATTTTTATGTAATACTCCTTACTTACAAAGAGACTCTGGGGTGACTCATTCCTGAGGTGTTTTGAGGAAGCACAGTATTTTAATCTATATATTAAAAAAATATATGATTTTAAAACTTAAAAAAACCTACAACATAATCCACTCAAATAGAAAGATGCTGGGAAAACCAGAATTATTTTACTTACTCTTTATTGATTTTTTTTTTCTAATGTGGAAAGTTGCTAACACTGACATGTTCAATTTTTAAGTGATTAGGATCTATCAGCTAAGCTCACTCTATTGACTTATGTTCCCTCTTCCATCTACCTCATTTCCTGCATTCTACAAACAGATTTCGGCCTTTTGTTCTTTAAAAATTAAATATCTTTAATGTGTTTATTTTTCTTCAAATAGCACAAATTCTCTCTGTTGTCTCTGAGATCCCAAATTGCACTAGCCATTTCTATTGCTAACATTTCTCCTTTTGTAATTCTTTCTAAGATCATCATAATTTATGTCTTCTTATCATTAAGCACAAGTAACTTGCTCAGCACCATTTCGAATATGTAGGAAATTGTACTCTCAATTCAAGATATTAATAGTCTAAGGAGAACTTCTGGAAATAATGTGTTTCAATGTATTCATGATGCCTCTGACGTGAAGTAAAAAAAAATGCCAGTGGTTTACAACTGAGCAATTTTAGTGGTTACTTTTTTTTCTTCATACAAAATATATGTTGCTTTTGATATCTGACTTTTCTTTTCCAGATCCACACCTGCTGGCTTTGATATTTAGTTATCTTCCAGATTGTTTCTGGATTTTCCTATTTCTTTTGATATTATACTTCTGGATTTTCCTCTCTTCCTCTTAGTCTGTCTGAAATTGCAGAAACAGGACTTAAAAAATAATTCTTCACTACTCCAAAATTTTTCTTTTTCCTTCTCCTTTCTTCTCTGTTAGAAATTTTCCTTTCAGTAAGTCGAACATCAAATAAGTCTTAGCCTGATTTGCTCAGACAACAAGACTTACACTGTTGTGATGCGTGACTGTCATGCTTCTTGATATACTTGATATACTGCTGTTATGCAATTTTGAAACCATTGGCCAATTTCAGTTAAATTTCACAGCTCCTAGAAATATTTGAAAATCAATATTAGTAAAGTGGATGAGAAAGTCCTAAAATAGTGCCCTTATAGAGAAGAAAGAAGCAGCATTACTCCATAGGTGTCAATTCAGTTTGGATTGCTGGGTACTCAACTGGAATATTCCTTGTCAAACTCATCTTAATAAATACTGTGTCTTACCTAACTGCTATTCATGGGATATAGATGTGGGAGAGAGATAAAATATGAGAGGTTGGCATGGGTGTAACACTCAAAATCTTCTTATGGGCAAAAGGAAGCATATTTTCATATAGCATATAGAAAGTTAAGAATTTGTTATTAGTCCAATTAATGTTTACACAGTTAAGTTATACAAGTCAGTTAACACAGAATAAAATTATAAGCAATGCAGGTGAAATTGTTATGCAAAAGCTTTGTCCTATCTATGCCATTTCTTTTGTATTATGTTCATTCTCCCAGTGCTCTTATGGAGCCTAACATGGACAGCTTCTGCCTTCCTCATGTAGAACTGGAGAGGCAGTCATAAGCATCCCAAGCCCTTCGGCTAGGAAATATGTGATATTCATGATAGGGATTTCTTACTCTTCAGTCTTTCATTCCACTTGGATTATATTTATACATGTTTTTCTTACCACAGGCTGCTTCTTTCTTACTAGTTCCCAGCCTGACTTTGAAAGTTGCTTTCCCCAGGTTCAATTACTCTAAAGAATTGTTATTTGTTAAGCAATGATTGCCAGGGCTTGCCAGGTCTTTAGCATGCATGGTATTTGCAGAGCAGAATGTAAAACATGTTGAGTAATAATCACTTGACTGCTAGCAATTGTTAAAATGAGGTAAAACCAGCTCAAGCCAAGGCAAGTCTAGGCATATCTCAGATCTCTCAGATCTTGCACTGTCAGGTGCATAAATGGCACAAAGCCTATGGCATTTTCCTTTCACAGAAAACTTAGAGTGTTTCAAGGGCTTGGAGATGCTACAAATAAGGTAAGGTACTCCAGAAAAGGCTTAATCATTGTGGTATCCGCTTATAAGAATGTAGTACCTAGATGGAGGTAAACAGAAACTGAGCAGATATTATGTAGATATATAGAAAAACCACAGGCTTTGTTTGTTCAGCTGCTGACAAAGCAATGTACTGAATTCATCCATCCTCCTGACAAGGTAAACCTAACAATTGCTATACCAAACAAAATAGTCTTTTGAAGTCTATGAGTAATAATTTACGTAATTTCCAAGAGTATATTTCAAAAGTATTTAACCTCTCAGGGCATCTAAAATACACATCTTAAATTAAAGGGAGCAAATAGTTGTCATGACTAAGTAAAGGTTGTATGTAAAATTAGAGGGTGTATATCAGTGCAAGAAGATGTAACACACACATACTACCTAAATATTTTTTTTAAAAAAATATTGTTAGTACTTTTTCTTTTGTCCACTTTTGCCTTCTCTATAGAAATTACTTTGTAATGCAAAGCAGATGGGTCTGAGGATCAGACATCTTTACATATTTAATAGGTGTTTTTTTCAGACTGCTTCTAATCAATCCCATTTTAGGATGTCCTAGTATAGTATAACTGGGAGAAAAGTTCCATAAATAAAAAAACCCATTGCTTTTCTAATAATGAAATTAATTTGATATGCCCTTAAGAAAAGATGAGTGGACAAAAAGAAAAGTTGTATTCACATTCACCAAATCCATTCTAATGTCTTAATGAATGTGTTGCATATTAAGAAGCACCCACAAGACTTCATAGCTTAAGCCTAGTCTGATTTTTTTAAATATGCTTAACTTCACATTAAAATGGATTTAAGATTAAATTTGCCCTTTAATTGAATAGTACTAACTTGTTTCAATTCAAGGACCGCTTTTTCTTCAGTTAAAAAAGTGCCATTTCCACTAACAGGAATACAACAAGTAGTGGCATTAAGGTAGCAGATGGTCTTTTGCAAGGTAGATGTTTCTTTATAAAGATATCAGTCTAAAATTAAAGGGAGATTGATAATGGGTATGCTTATTTGAGTAAACTTCCATGTCATAAAAAAATGAAGTTTTCTAGAGATCTTAGTATTTTGTGAAGGATAAGGCTTTTTGATAAGCCCTCATCTCAGGTGAAAGAAAAGAATATGAATATTGCATAGTGAATGATAGCATTAATAATGCTATTTCTCAATTTTTCTACTGACTTTATGAAGACAGAAAAATGCTGATGAGATTGAAACTTAATATAGCCTGAGTCTATTCTCTAAGCACATTATTTTGGGGAGGAAGAAAAGTGTATGCACACTGAGAACAGTAAAATATTTTTTTTCCCATGCTTTCAAGGAGGAAGTGCTGCCTCTTAAGCACTAGCTTGTGAATTCTCACAGCACAGGATTTGAATATATGACCTGAATCACTTAAATACTGTGTATTTCTGAATGCAGTAAAAGGCTTCGTCTCCTTAGCAGAACACTAGGGAAGTTACAGCTCTACATACCATTGCCAGTCAGTTCCTTGTTGTTTTATGCTCAGATGTTCCCGTGTTTTGTTATCACTTCAGCTTTGTAATTGCACTATGTAAGGAATGGTGGGTATTCCATTATGGTCAAGACTAAGTTACTAAATGTGTGTGCATTGTGAAATCTTTTGTTTCATTTGTGGCAAGAAAGAAGTTTATACTGATTCCCTGTTGAACTATCTGAAGCAGTTAAGTTTTATTTGATATTATGTTTATATATTTGTAAGACAATGAGAGAACTTTAAAAGCACATGATTTTTAAAATAGCAACTTTTAGGTTTCGTTTACCTTTCTGTGTTGTTGAAATAAATATTGTACTGTTTAATTAAAAAAAAACAGGAGCATTGAGAAAGGGTGTCTCTTTGTTGTCACCTCTGTCATTTTGCCATATATGAAAAGCAGCAAAGACAGCAAAAAATCAGAAATACTTAGAACATTTCTAAATTGCATTTGACTGGCAATCTTGAGTTCTGTATCCTGGGCTTACATAAAAAGAAGTGTGGCCAGCAGGCTGAGGTAGGTGAATATCCCTCTCTAATTCTCTCATGACACCCACCGGAGTACTGGATCCAGCTCTTGTGCTCCCAACACAAGTAGGACACGGACCTGTTAGAACACATCCAAGAGAAGAGCTACAAAAATAATCAGAGGGTTGGAACACCTCTTCTCTGAGGAAGGGCTGAGAGAGATGAGGTTGTTCAGCCTGGAGAAGAGAAGTCTTCAGGGATGCCTTATTGTGGCCTTTCAATGCTTAAAGGAGGTTTGTAAGAAAGATGGAGAGAGACTTTTTACCAAGGCATTTAGTAACAAGACAAGGGGCAACAGTTTCAAACAAAAAGAGGGTAAATTTAGATTGGACATGTTGTGGTTTAGCCGGCAGCTCAGCCCCACACAGCTGCTTGCTCACTCCCCCACTGGTGGGATGGGGGAGAGAACCAGAAGGGTAAAAGTGAGAAACCTTGTGTGAGACAATAATAGTTTAATAATTAAAACAAAACAATAACAACAACAACAACAATAATAATGCAATGAAAAGGAAAAAATGTGTGAGGCACAAAACCTGAGGCAGGGGGAATGAACAATCAAAACAAGCCGCACGTGATGCAGCTGCTCAGCACCCACCAACCTGATGCTGCTGGTCCCTGAGCCCCAACTGTGTCATCCCGTCATCCCATTTCCCCACCTCCCACCTCCAGTTAATGTACTGGTCATGGCATCACATGGTATGGAATGAACATCCCATTGGCCAGTCGGGGTCAGCTGTCTTGGCTGTGGCCCCACCCCTCCCAGCCTCTTCCCCATGTGTCAGAGCATGGGAAGCTGGAAAGCTCCCTCACTACTACAGGCACTACTTAGCAACACTGAGCCACTACTTATCAGCAACTAAAGCATCAGTGTGCCATCAGCACTTTACCAGCTACAGTGAAAAGAGTTAACTCTATCCCAGCCAAAACCAGCACATTCTCCACCCCTTATTCCATACCATTTACACCATGCCTGGGTCCCATGCTATCCAATACAACCACACCAACCACCACCCTGCCCCTTCCCATCCCTTGACATAATACACAGACAGACATCATTCCCTTAGTCTATGGACCTTCCCTGTAGAATGTCCATTAAAATGTCCATTGAATTCACCCAGTCCATGACTCTGGGCTCCAACTGCCATATCAGTCTTTCAGGGCAGGAGAGATGGTGTGTGTGGTGTTGGGTTGCTGCATACCGAGTCAGTCATCGTTCCATCACTGCTACATTTTGCTTGTTTCATCAAAGTTCATCTTCCATGGATTGGGAGGCTTGTACTATGATATCGTTGATATGTCATATAGAAACCACAGAAGAGATGACATACAGTATTATATAGCAGTTTGCATTATGCCGTTCAGTTCATTGACTGTTTTCACCCAAAATCAAATCCCCTTGAGGCACACATCAGATTTCTCCATCCTCCCGCATCACCCACCAAGTGCACCCAGGCCCTTGAGCAAAAACAATCCCACAAATGGGTTTGCCTTTGCCTGAGGCAGGAAGAACCCAGACTGTTTTACCCAGCATATTTTTTACATGCACTACAGGGACTTTTTCCCTTTCCACAGTACATAAGGGTTCTGATTGGGCAGGGCCAGCTCAATTGGCAGATCCCCTCATGTTGACTAACCACGTGGCTTTTGCTAAATGTGTATCCCAGTGTTTAAATGTTCCCCCCGCCATTGCTCTCAGTGTAGCCTTTAATAGTCTATTGTATCTTTTGATTTTCCCAGAGGCTGGTGCGTGATAGGGGATGTGATACACCCACTCAATGCCATGCTTTTTGGCCCAGGTGCCTGTGAGGTTATTTCGGAAATGAGTCCCGTTGTCTGACTCAATTCTCTCTGGGGTGCCGTGTCGCCACAGGACTTGTTCTTCGAGACCCAGGATAGTGTTCGGGCAGTGGCACAGGACATAACGAAGAAATATTTTAAGACGAGGGTGGTGAGACAGTAGGATGCGTTGCCCAGCAAAGTTGTAGATGCCCTATCCCTGGAAGTGTTCAAAGTCAGGTTGCCCCTTCCCATGGCAGAGGATATGGAACTAGATTATCTTTAAAGGTCCCTTCCAACCCAACCCATGCTATCCTAGTCTAATCTAGTCTAGTCTGAGAAATGAATTTTGGTCTTCAGTCTGTAGTTACACACAGCATGATACTGGAGGAATGTACAATAAGACTAAATGAAAGTTTTAAGTAGCCTTAATTGTGAGCTTTCCTAACATTTGAGTGTTCATAATGCTCAACTCTCTGCTAACACAATTCTTCTGTAAAGTAACTGTTTCCATGTTGAAATGTTATAGATGTATGTAGTCCTTGAAAAGGCAATGTCACCCTAGTGTTAATGTAAGAAGGAAAATTTAAATCATAAAAACAAGATAGCAGAAGGTCAATTACTTTTATTTTGTAATTTACACTCTCTTCTTACCAGTGGAAAATACAAAATATTTTTAAAATTCAAGTATCTGACTGCTGCCAGTATTGGAATTAAATATTTTTCTCAGATTTCCTTTACATTGGGCTTCATTTCAGGCTCTCACTAGAGTTTTTTTCTGCTGCAAAATGGTACATCATTTTTTAAAGCTCGATATCAAACAAGACTTTGGGCATGACACTCATAAAAAAAGCTTTCTTTTGTGAGGTGTGACATCAGGATTTGTGGGTAATATTTGATAGTGTTGACTGAATAATGAATTGCTCTGCTAAACCAGGTATAGTTGTTGCATATATCAAAAGAACAGAGAAGAATATAATTCATATTTATATTAAAACTATAAAACTTATTTCCTGAGTGGGCTATAAATCATGATATCATAGTCAGATGGATCGCCTGACTTATAGTTACTCCAATAATTTATGAGTCATCCATAGGATTTATACCAGAAGTCACATGCAGAGAGTATCTTCACATTTTACAGCTTAAGAATAAAATAAAATAAAAATGCTCTGCTCATGTGGAAGTGTTTTCACCCCTGACTGACTGACCTTCAAATTTATGGTAATCTGCTTTAGGCAGAGGTTCTATTCTTAATTAAAAAAATACCAGAACAAACCCCAAAAGTTTCTGTATGTGTTTTGTTTACCTTGCTGACAATAGGAGAAAAGCATACACATCTCTGAATAAGCACTAAATAGAATTACAAAAGGTAGGCTTTATTTTTTTCCTTAACAATCCAAGGGACTTTAAAGGATGTGTGCAAATTAGAGGGACAGAGAGATGATGAAGTTATTTCAGATTTCCTTTCACCTGAGCTCTTCCTGTGTTTTCTTCTCATGTAGGTCAGTGAGATAAGCTTTTTTCTGAAATAAATTTTTAAGACTAAATCAAAAATTGGAGACCATATTAAGTGCATTTAAAACATAACCTAATAATACTGTATTGTAACAAATTAACCAATAAGGAAGGATATTTTTCATATATATTCATCTCCTGAAAAGGTTGTACAAAGTTTAAAAGTTCCAATACTTATTGTCATTATTCCAGAACACTGCCATAGTAACTACTGGGCAAGGTAGTGCTGCACTTTGTTGAATAAACCTGAGAGACCTTCGGACCCTCCAGAATAACCTTCTACTGTATTTTTAATATAATTTGCTAAGTAGCTTTTATTATAAAATTTAATATATGAGTCATAACATGTCCTGTATTCTTAAATAATCTTTCTAGTACTCTATTCTGAATAAAGATGTTGATAATAATGATATTATCTGTAGTAGTACTATACGAATAATGACAGCAATAGTAAAAAGCATTAAAAATTAATGAACCATTACTAGAATTTGCACAAAATTTTAATGAACCATAATTAAGGTAGAATAAAGCTTTTTGTATTTCCAGTATCAATTAATTTGGATTGTTAATTTTTAATATTTTTTTCTCAATTTTTTGATACCTGGGGGAAAGTTAGACTGATTTATTAGAGGATTTCAGAATATTTCTGGTACCTCCACATCTCTTACAGCTTTGTAATGTTACAAACACTGGATTCTGGATTCACTGAATGGGTTAGGGAAAAGAAGGTGGCTTTCTCAAAGTAAATCTCCTACTCATTCCATTGCGTGACTTTAATCAGCAATGACTAAAAAAACTTATGACAGTAGCTGTACTTCAGTGAAGAAATTAACTACAAACTTCACATTAAGTAAGCACTTAAGCACACTTAAGTTATATGTTTATCTTAATCTTGCTGTAATGGCTTGTTTACATCGTCTGATTGATAAGTATATACTTCTAGGATGAACTTGTCCATACTGTAATGATTAGCTTTGAAAAATAGCAAAATACTTTGTTCAAGAATATGTTCTTCATCTCTCTTACAGTATTTTTAGAGCTTGGACTTAATGGCACTTGTTAATATAAAGCACATTGGTATTACTGCTCTTATTTGAACTTCCTTATCTTCTGACAGAATTATTTCATAACTGTAAATTAAATGCTGAGAAAAAGCAGGACATTAATTTTCTCAATAATTATTTCTTAAATGGCAGTTACTTACTATCTGATCTATGAGAATTTATTTGTGAATTATATTACAAAACATTATTATAAAACTGTGTTTTTCTTCCTGTAGAACTATTTATTATTTAAATATTCTAAGGAAATACATCTTCAATATGGAAGCATGTAGTTTTAAATTATCTTTATATCCTAGTAAACATTATTAATGAAAGAACCTTCTGAATTTTCATCGCATTATTTTGTATGAATTAAGTATGTTTACTGAATAACATTTTGAGGTTTTTATAAACATAAGCCACAACATTAAATATGATGAATCATTAATGTAATGTTTTGCATATATCTAGAAGGAACTTTTTCCTTGGTAGACTTCTGTCATTTTTCTAGATCTTTCTGATAATTTGTGACTTTATAGTCTTCCATTAATAATTTTCAGGGTTTTTTCTTTTTTTTTTTTTGGTTAGGTGATTGTTTTGGCATAGTTTAATATATATCAAAAAATCAAATAGATTGTAAAAATCTTTTATTTAATAAAATTTTAATGAATTACTTTGTCAAACCTTACTAGAATACTTACTATAGTGTTTAAAAGTAAAAACATATTTAAGGAATTGCTGTGACTACTTGTGTTCTGATTTATTATTGAAGTCATTGTACAATTTTATTGATGCAGGTAATGTACAAACTGGAATATTGCCAGTCAAATATAAGTCACCATAGTAATATACACATTATCCTCAATTTATAATGTTTGTTTTGCTACACAGTTCTCATAGTGCCACAAAACTCCATTTTTTGTTGTGCTGCAGTTACATCCATTCCTAGTAGAGGACTCATACAATGTTATGAACATATATGAATGTTATAATAAAAAAAGTTTTCTCAAGTTCTTATGCTGCCATTAACTGTATAAGAATACTTGCATGTTAATATTCTAATTTTTGAAATTGCACTATGAACATGGTCATTCAATAGATAGGTGTTTTTAAGAAATATAGATTAATTTCAGACATCATGGACAAAATTATTTTCCTAAATAATTTTGCTATTTCTTACTTGGAATGATTTGCATTTTTTCTTATATATCAGGATAAGAAGAAGTTATTTTAAAATTATGTGATAATTTTTAATATTGAGCAACCTATTAAATTTGTTCAATTAAATTATTAATATTACTGTGTGCAGATTTTGGATTCAATGTTGTTGCATTCAAAGCAAGATTTTTTTTTATTTCAGACTTAACACATTACTGAGTATAAATAAAGTTTATGTAAATATTTGACGTACTCATGAAATTATGTCACTTCAACATACTCATTAAGTATGTCCATCTTATTTTTAAAATAAATTTATTTATTCCATGTATCTTGGTTAAAAATGTTATCCTATTATAAAACTATTACTTCACAGAATTTAGGCACTAGGTCTAAGCCTAGAAATTTATTAAAAAATAAGGATGTAATATGTATAATATCGTAATCTGAAGCTTCAACGTGAGCTACTAAAACACAATATTCCATCTTCATGCCATGCCTGCAGCCAGTGTTTCTTTGACTTTCCTCTCTAAATTCCTGTGTAGGTGGCAATTCATTCTATTCAAGATTTTGGTCTTTCCTACACTTTGTCTCTAGAGCTAATTTTTTCATTCCTTTACCAAGATCTGGATGGTGCAAATTGATTGATTTCTTGTTATGTGTAAATGACTCTATTACTGGAGTTTTGCATTCCAGTGTTTACTATTATGGAATGTATTACAGAATTATATTAATGTTTGCTTCCTATGTTGAGAGCTGACTAAGCACTAAAAAGTATATCCCTTCTCTTCCAGCGTACGAGTTACAGAACTGCCCTGATCCTCCTCCTTTTTTGAATGGATATATAGTCAACTCAGATTACAGTGTGGGTCAGTCAGTATCATTTGAATGCTATCCTGGCTATGTGCTGAGGGGTCAGCCAGTTCTCACATGCCAACACGGAATCAACCGGAATTGGAACTATCATTTCCCCAGATGTGAAGGTAACTTTCTGGTAGTACCCTTGCTTCAGAACTCACAAAAATTTCTGATATTTGTTTACTTGTTTGTGTGCATGTACGTAATGCAGCTTTTATTGCACCTTTATCCTAATTTGTAATGTAAGCAGCTAAAGTCCAGATACTACGTGCTTTTATAAATCATAAATATTTTATGAATCATGTTCCTCAGCAGTGATTTATTGTTCCTATTGATATCTGTCATTTGTATTGATTATGAGAACTCATGATACTGCCAGAAATTATCTTAAGCTCCATGCAAATTTTTTTATCCCTTCTTTTTTCTGATTTGAGGTGAGGGGGGCAGTGTACAATGTAACATAAAAAATTTTCCATTGTAAACCTTTTACTTGGATTTTCATCTAAAAAACTGCAAGTGCAGAAACAAAACTTCTGACATTCATCTAGACCTTTAGAGATTTTGACAGTCTCATATAGAATGTTATGACAAAACTAGTTAGTCATTGTGTGGAAGTGAAGTGGCATCATAGAAAACCGACCAGCTAAGAAGATATAAAATAAATTTAAATAAATTATTTCCATCATAACAAGATGCTAATGGTGCTACAGGTTTTCACTGAAGAATGTATGTTCAGTATCATTGACATTGATCTTGAAGGATGCTTCCCTACACAAACCACCCAATAGCCTTCAGGTTAGTCAAACCAGAAAAGGCTGTGAGAAATTCAAGAAAGATCTAACTGAGCTACATCTATCAGTCAAGAAAAAAAATGTGAAAGAAGGGTCAATCTTTCCACTTCAGGACAAACTGAAGCTAGAAAGAAATTTTCCAGTGGCGCAGGTTGACGTAGTGTTTTTTACTTTGGATTCTTCTGTGCATTCTTATTAGACATGGAGGGTTGAATATTGTCAGAAGCAAAAATACACTAGATGGACTGGAGGTTTGCTTCAGCACTGCAGTTCCTTGCTTCCCAAATGAGGATTTTAGTACTGTGAATAATAACTTCAAATTATTTTCCTATTATTTCTGAGTCAGGTATTCTTGTACAGCTTAACTGTATTGCTGTGCAGTGTGAACATGTGTTTTATACATGTGCTTGGGAAGGGATGCTTGTATTACTTCCTTATGTTGTCATTTAAATTCAATGTCACGAGAATCGATAAAATTTAAGTTCTAGTTCCATAATTGTTAATGCAAATTACCATAAATTTCTCAGAAATCTAGTAAATATATAGAGGAGGTTGAGTGTGTTGTGTATTTCTTGGAATGCAAAAGGTTTACAAGAAAGTAATAAAGTTTAAAATGAGTTATCTGGATGAAGGTTTTCACAGATACAAATCTCTGTCCATCTGAGACTTGTTAAAGCATAAAAACAATTACAAAACTCCAATTTTCTGTATTTTTTAAAATACTATTTGTATTATTATTACTATTATTTGAATTATCTTTTAATTTCTTGTTCATTTTAATTTAGACTATATTTTATCACATTATTGCTTAGAAATTATAGAAGTCTGACAGGCTCCAAGAGTAAGACATAAATGTGCCATTCTACCCAAAAGGAAAAGACAACATCTGGACAGAACATTTGGCATTGGAAATGAGAAAGGCCATGCCCCCCTGACTTCAGCAGTTCAGTTAGGACGTAATACATACTTCAACAAATAAAAGTACTGAGTTTTGTTTTATTATCAAATTAAAGAACAGGTTTTATTGGCAGGCACTTATGCTGTTTTGCATTTTTGACAGTAAAGAAGTAGAAGTACTAAAATGATGTTTCCAGTACTGAATGGCTTTAGAAAATTTCTGGCAGATGAGACTGTGTAACTTTTGTACAATCAGTAGGTACATTTACTGTTAAATGGCTATCACAATGTGACTGCTGTTCCCATGCCTTCCTTTTCTTTTTCCTTCGTTGTTTTTTTTTCTGGTTTTTTGTTTGTTTGTTTGTTTGTTTGTTTGTTTGTTTTTTTAATCTGTGCTTCAGAACAGCTGGCAGACAAACAGTTTACACATTTTGCAGAATTATATATTTTAATTTAAGTAAGAAGGAATGCATGCAAATAAGTCAAAAACTCTTTTTGACTATTAATTTCTCTTTCAGAAAGAAGAATAAGTAAAAAAATGAAATAACAACATAACCAGTTAATATAATTATTAAATAAATATATTATCTTAGCTAACTACAGCTGGAATTGTAAAACACCCTCTGAGCCTTATGCAGCTCCATTAGTCTACACTGCAATAGGCAATACAAGCATCAGTTATAAAACCATACCTCCCAAAGAAAAAAGAGTGGAGAGGAATAAAAAAATTTAGTTCTTTGTGAGAGTAGGGCATACTATGTGATAATGCATCACATCTTTGTCAAAGTGGGTGGTTATAGCTCATAATGATTTTTTTATTTTTTAATTTTTTTCCAACTGTTTTACCACTGGCATATTTAGATTAAAGTTATGAAACACCACCTCCCATATCTTTTAACTAAAAGAGTCTGTAACATTCCTTTTAAATTACATGTCTAATCTTATAGAATCATAGAATCTTTTGTGTTGGAAAAGACCTTTAAGGTCATTGAGTTTAACTGTAAACCTAACACTGCCAAATATTGCTCTGAAAGATTCTGTTAAGGCCACTTATTTCTTTCTGTTGACTGTAGTAGGTAACTGCTGTACTTATTTTAAAGAATTCATTCAGCCTAAAACATGGGCTTAACTACTCCAGTTATGTGCTTTTCTTCCCAAGTGTGCTGTATTTAAGTGCCTCCTGAATTAGGCAGTAAATGAATAGGAGGATTGGAGATTTCAATTTTGTACTTAAATGTTTTAAAAGTCCTATTCTAGGTATATAAGACCTTATATTGAATGTGATCTATAGTTCCGTGTGACTTTTTAATTAAAAATTATAGCACTTTACAAAATATTTTTCCATGTATTACATGAATTAGTAAGTAATTAATTTTGAGTTCTAAAAGAAAATCATAGATGAGAAAGGACTATTTAAAAAAGATATTTTCATTCAAAGGAGATTGGGTTATGCATTCAAGTTTATCAATGTTTTGAAAGAAAATACAAGGTTATTCATGATAAAACTGTGCTATAAACAAATATGAAATACTTTTCCTCATGTTGAACATATGGTAAAGTTTTACAATATCCATTAAAGAGTGATATATAACTCTGAAGGATGATGGTAGAATATTATTAACATATCTTCCATATTCAGTACAATGCTAGGGTGAAAAGACCAGTTAGAGTTACAGGCAGAATATCAAGTAAGCATAGGGACTGTCTTGTCTGCAAATAATGATGCCGCTTTCAAAAATGTGGTGAGAAAAAAAAATCTGAAGAGCATATGAAAGATATGGAATAATTACTTGATAAAACAACTTCTGTGTAGTCTTTATATGAATATAACTTACTGTACTAAATTATAATATTAGTGGTTTTAGTCCTTCTAAATCTTGCCACTTGATGATACAGGTTTTTAAAACTCATTATGATATCTTCTGCCAGTTAGCTACCATGTGCCTTATTATCTTGTATAAGAAATGAGAAAGAAAATACTTTAAAGGATATAAAAACATAAGAGAATATATGTTTTTTTTTCCCTCTTCCCATTGAGGTTGACCTACACTCTTTGCACTCCTAGAATAAAGACATTTAAGATACCAAATCCGTATTCTCCCTATATCCTTTTAGTTTACTAATTAACATTAATTTTAACAAACATTAATTTCTCAGATGTAATTTGAAATGTTTATCAGTGGGAAAATGGTGATTTGCATATTTCATATTTGCATATGTTCATAGACATCTAAATTCTTAGATTTCTAGGGAAGTTATAATCTCTGTTCTCTTTGAAAATTGCTTTCACATATATTTTTTAGTGGTTCAATGAAAGTTATAGTGTTAGCATTGGAGATTTTTCTAGCATATTTCATTCTTTTTATTACTATTTTTATTATTAAACTGTTGACATTTGGGGTAATCCTACTAATATCTTAACAAGATAAACATGGAGCATTTACCTTAAATTGTTGGTCTTTTACAGTATGTATTTTGGGGATCCTGTTTTAGTGGTAAATCAGAAATGAGAAGAAAAAAGTGTATAAATGAAAGTTAAACTGAGAGGATAGATAAGAAAGGTAACCATTATGTCACTCACCTTTAAGAAATAATCTTCTAGCCTCCTCAACTGATAAGAAATTAAATCAATATCACAAATCATTCCGTTTCTTTATCCTGGCTTGTAATAAAGCTCTTGATTTTTTATGTAATGAAATTAAAGGCTTTCCTTCATGTTTGATAAGCTGTTTCACCTTTTCTTAAATGAATAAATGCTGTGTGGGATTCCTCCAGGTTTGGAACATCCAGATAAGTTAATCAATGCAAGAGAACTTATCCAGAGTCTCTTTGTTAGCTAGCATTACAGCACTTCAGCATTAGCACTTCAGCATTGAGGGTGACAGAGCAGTGGAACAGGCTGCCCAGGGAGGTTGTGGAGTCTCCTTCCCTGGAGATGTTCAAAACTGCCTGGACACGTTCCTGTGCCCCCTGCTCTGGGTGTGCCTGCTCAAGCAGGGGGGTTGGACGAGATGATCTCCAGAGGTCCCTTCCAGCCCCTGCCATTCTGTGATTCTGTGATTAACACTTCAGTAGCACCCTTCCGTAGCCTGTGAAATTTTCTGTTCAGGTGCTGCCAAGCAGAATCTTTAACACTAAGTGTTTTTAGAATACTTTAGAAACCTAGGCCCCCAATTTCAAAATTCAACACTTTTTGTTTTTATACAGATCATAGACCTCTTCCTTTCTTCCTTTCTTTCTTATCCTAGGCTAAGCTTTTTGAGTCAGAAGCCTTAGCCTGATTTTGATTTCTTCCACAGGAGTTTTGTGATAATGAATCTGCAGTGACCTATTGTCCCTCTTTTCTCATTTATCAAGATTTGAATGAAATTTGTCAAAGAATGTATTTTAAAAATCCTCATTAATGCTTTAATAATTTATTTTAATAATTTTAAAATATTAATTGCAAATGGATAGCAGTGTTGTAATGGAATGTAGAACTCTATATTAGACAACTAAAAGAGTATTTCATCTGCAAAAAGTGAACATTAGATTAGTTTAGCAGCAATCTGTATATGATAATCTTAAAGGCATAACAAAAAATGGCATTTCCAATTATAGTGACAGCTATATAGATAGGATAAATAGGAACAGAAAACTAGGTAAAAGTTGCAAAAAGGAATTTTAAGTATATCAGATATTTTTACTGTATGATATTATTGATACATGTTATAAAACTACATCAGTTTATCAGCTTGATTTTTAATTTTTTGAGGAATGAAAATATTTTCTATAGTCTAATAAAAAATTAATTTAAAAATATTCTATACCTCTCTCACTTTCAATAATATACTGTTCCTGATTAAAAACAATATTCAGTTAAATTGTGGAAAAGACTTGAATATATCTCATCTGATGAAAATGTGATAAAGATAAATGGACTCAGGTAATAAACTGGTACACTTTGTAATACTAGTTCCAGTTAGCAATCAGAGGTTAATGGAAAACACAAATAAGTATTCTATATCTAGGACTTTTTTAAAATGTCAAATAATTTTTTTGGATTACCTTCCATGACAATTAAATCATATAGAAAAAATAAAACTGCTTTATAACCAGATGTATTTTTCAACCCCAGAAGAGATTAAATGCCTGTTTAGATGCTTTCACTTTACATGTGAGAACATCACTGGGTTTTCTCTAGTTTGATGGCAGTTAAAAATAACTGTGGTATTGGAAGAGTATGTTTTTTTCTGATCTATCACAAAAAGGAAGACATTTGTGGAGCTGTGAAAGGACTTCAGAATAATAGATAATATTCCTGAGTAGTGATATAGACGCAGCATCAAAGGGCATAACAGCCTTGTATCGTTTCTGTTGCTTATTCATTTGTACTCCCTAGAGAAACACATTTCCTAAAAGAGTATTGAAGACACATGAGGTCTACATTAGGAGTGGTTCAGACTTTTATGGTACAAATTAGCATTTTCTTTGTTTTCTTAGAAGAAGTAAGAGTAAAGAAATACTTGTTCTGTTTGAATTAACATGCAGGAAGAGAAATTAATAGTTTATAATGACATATATAATAACCTTTTTCTGTTCCTTCCCCATCCAGACGGTTTTAATTCAGTAGTTTTATCTTCATTTCCTAACTTAAAGAAGTCATTCCTGTCTTTTCTGTTACTGACATGTCTGTAATTCAGAATCTATGTAGCTATGATTTCTGATGAAAGAGCATGTTTCATAGTGTTTTGGCAGAGCATACAGAGTTTTCTCAGTCTGTCAGGTAGCACACTACTTGCTTTGTAGAAAATTAATTTCTGTACATTAAAGCTCAGTCTAGCACTGCTGAAAGAATTAAGATGACATATAAATGTTTTTGCAATAAGGAAAACAAATGGTTATAAGGTCTCTGATTGTTGGAATTTGGCAGTGGGTCTGAAAGGGAAAACAATGGGAAAATTAAATCATCTTTGTAGCTATGGCCAGTAGTCTTAGAAGTTCAGATCAAAACCTTTCTACAGAAGATTGCACATGCTTCAGAAGGCTGAGATAAATGAGATCTGGTAGTCGCTCACAAAATAGACTTGACACTGCTTCAGAGGAAAAGGTTGGGTTGTCTGTGCAGTTGTCCCATGGAAAACTGGCAATGTGTATGTTACCCATAAATGATTCATTAAAAAAAATTATGAATATTTGTGTGTAAGATATGGAAAATAGGTCTGTAATTCCAGAATATTGAAGACATCTAGTATTTCTGTTTGTTCCCTTCAGGTAATAAAATCATCATGACAGCATCTTTTCTATTATTAACTTTAAGTGTTCTTGCTTTTCTACAGTTGCCAAAATATATTTGTAAGAATTTGTTGCATCCAAACTACGAAATAGGTTGCCTGAATCCCCACCAGTCAAGAGGCAAGAGGAACACGCCATAGATGCAAAGCCATGGTTTTAGTGCCAGTCCAAAGGAAATCTTAAGAGTCTAATAAAAAAATTATTATTAGTCCATTTACAGTGCTACTAACATTTACAGTTAGGTAATGATAGAATGATATACAGACAAACATCTAATATCTACCCCTTTCTCTGATGTACATTTACTCTTCCAGTGTCTATACGGTCTTAAGGTCAATGGTCTCACTCTGGGAGAAGGGCTACAAGAAGTTCATTCTATACAGAAAACCTATTTATTATCACTATCTCTTATTAATAATTATATATTTCTATGTAATATTGTGTTACATCACACAGTTCTACAAAGCCAAAATAAAGCAGTAAGTAGTTACTTGATCATTGAATAATTGCCATTACAAGTTAAAAAAAGTCTCTGACTGCCTGAACAAGTCAGAAAAAACCTGACAGAGTCTGTGGCCTGTTTTGTTAGCTTAACACAAAGTCTGTGGCCTATTATTAGCAGTGCACCACTATATTTAATGGGCTATATGACTAAGGTTTTGCTTGTTAGGAGTTTTTTATTCTTTCCATATCTTTTCGGTATTCCATTATTTCATTGGATTCATAGTAGTAATAGAGAAAAGTTCAGTACCCTTTCAATCTTCTCATATGGACTAAGGCAAATATCAAAGTGAAGGTCTATCTCAAAAATATGAAACAGTATATTTTGTTTGTCTCCTGACATTGAAAATTGTCTGCTTCCATGTTCTGAATAATCATAGTCTGATATTTTTAGCCACCTACTGTACTGTTACCAATTTTTCATATATTAATATTTCCTAACAAGACCAAAGATACAGTATGAATTTCTGATTTAATTAGGTAGACTACCTGGCACTTGATAGTGCTGTTTTTATAAACGTTTGAACCTAAGTCCTAAACTAGAAGTCCTAAACTGACGGAATTTCTCCAGGCTAGTTGTAGAGTTCCCTCCCTTCATGCTAAAGAAAAGTTGTGTGTATAAACAAAAGTTGTGGGTTTGGTTTGGTTGGGTTGGGTTGGGTTTTTTGGCTGGTGAGTAATATTAGGGCCATCAGTAGACAGGGAAAATAATAATTTTAAAAAGCTGGTAAATGACAACATTGTGGCTGGAAGCTTGCCCTGCTAAGAAATCTCAAGGAAGATCTCTGTTAGTCTTGTGAAAGAGTGAATGTATTGGTGTATATATGCTGTGAACAACTGTGGAAATTCATACAACAAAGGGGTTAAATAGTTATCAATCAGATTCTAGTATAGACGTGTTGAATGGAGAGGAGATAAGCAGAATGCACAGATGGAAAACTGTAGTATGGCACTGGAGAATTGCCTGAACAGAGCAAGGATATGCATGCTTTTGGAAGCCATCCCCGTTCTAAATCATATTCTCCACGGTGTAGCTGGTGATTTAAGATATATTAAAGAGCTTAATTTGTATATGGGAGAAAATTAGATTAATTTCTGCTCACAGGATCATAGTAGACACTTGTCACATAGTCATGCTCTAAGACTTCACTCCTGTGCAATCAGGTTGTCCTAGTGATACACCATAGCTGTCTTTGCATGACACATGTAGCCATCAATAAATTACTAACTAGGTTCAGGCACCTTTGGGTGGATGCTTAAAGATGTTTACTGTCCTTCCATGCACAATGTTGTATCTGGAATTAGGTATGAATTGGTAAGGGAGCATATAGTAGGGTATTCATACATTTGTAAATCAGCCTGTAGTCTACTGTTAACATTTGAAAGTTTAGAAGACTTGGTTGTATGTTTTTCTGTTTCAAAAGTCTGTGTTTCTTCATACCTATCATTCAAAGTGCAGTGTAAGAACTTCATTAATTTAGTGATCTGTTTTTTCAAACTAAAGCTATTTTTGTCTTCTGTGAAATATAGCCTGTTATTTCTGCCTAATTTTCTGTCTCCTGTGATTTTTAAGGATCTTTGGAGAAAGCCCAGTATCAGCTGTGTGTATTGCTTATTCTATTAGAGTTTTGTTATCTGTGACACTTTTTTTTTTTCTGAGGCATTTATTGATCTGTCATGGCTAACAATGGTATAAGACGAATTAGACTGTCTGTGCTGAGATACAACCAATCTGCATTCTTTGTAGAGTCTTAGGGAATAATGGAGGCAACGTAAAAAATGTATGCAATCATTGACAACATGAATAAATCTGTCAAAAATATAATAAACTAAAAAAAATATTTAAGTATAAAACTTTATCAAAAAATCCTATCTCTTAACTAGAACTTAAAGAATTTTCCACTTGTCATTATATTAGTGTCAGGAAGTGTATTTCACTGTAGTAAGCATACTTGTCAAAGCAGACTTTTAGCTGTAAACATGGAGTACTGTGGAGACAATAGACTAGATTTTTGAGACCAGGCAATCTGAGCATGGCATAAATGTAGGGGATTAGGGAACAGTAAAAAATGGGCTCAAGAAACATTTCCATTATAGAACGATCAGAGCTGACAGTGCCAGCTGCCCTTGGCCTGTACATGCAACTAAGAATCTGACAGATAGAACCAACCCTTCATTTTCCTTATCTCGTTTCCTCTGTTGGGCACTAAAAGGTTATATTTCAGGAGCAGATGCTGATCTGTTCTAAGATAAGATGTGCTAAATGCATCATACTAGCTAGTACTGATATGGATGAAGAAAGTGAAGTGGTTAAAGCCTCCTTGACCTAGCCTAGAAATCCAGTGATTGCTAAAAAGATTTCTCAAAAAAGGGCTGCTCGTCAACTAGCCAGATGGTCTTTCTAGCCCAATGGTATAGCAACTTTAAACCATATGGGATATGTGACATACTTCTGCACTTCTCAGTCCTTCTTCCTTTTTCCATTTTCTTTTTTCCCCTTTTCCCCTTTTCACCTTTTTCCATCACTTGGTGAAAGACGAAAAAGAAATGAAGAGGGTCTGAAGGAGCATCATAGGAACTCTGACAATAATAATATAAGCTTTATGGTAAGGGCTAATGAAAAAAGTTCTAGAGCTAGAGTGAGCGTCCACAGAGGAGATTAAAGTCTCACTCTAATGAGTGAGACTCATTAGTCTGCACTAATGGATGTATGTCTACTCAGATCCATGCTTGCATACATAATCAGTCAGTTCCCCAAATCTGAGACTCAAAAGAGAGCACATTATTACATATTTGTGTAATACATAATTTGTGTATTACATATTTGTGTCCAAAGAAGGGCAATGAAGCTGGTGAAGGTTTTGGAGAGCAGGTCTTATGAGGAGAGGCTGAGGGAGCTGGGGTAGTTCAGTCTGGAGAAGAGGCTGAGGGGAGACCTTATTGCTCTCTACAGCTACCTGAAAGGGCATAGTAGCGAGGTGGGTGTTGGTCTCTCCTCCCAGGTCACTAGCAATAGAACGAGACAAAACGGCTTCAAGCTGTGTCAGGCGAGGTTTAGGTTGGGTATTAGGAAAAATGTCTTTACTGAAAGAATGGTCAGGCATTGGAAGAGGCTGCCCAGAGAGGTGGTGGAGTCGTTAACCCTGGAGGTATTTAAAAGATGTGTAGATGTGGCACTTCAGGGCATGGTTTGGGAGACATGGTAGTGTTGGGCTGACAGGTCGACTTGATGATCCTAGAGTTCTTTTCCAACCTTAATGATTCTATGATTTTCTACCATTGAATTAAATCAACCACCTTTTCATGGCATTGATTTACCTACAGATTTCATTCAGCAAGTGTATGCTAATTTGTATCTGTGTCTTCATTTTGCTTGTCGTAAGAACAATCAGCACACAAACTGCAACTGAAATACCATTACACATGTCTAAAAACTGTCAGAAATACAGTGCCGTGGTATTTGGGGGTAGTGGAAGAACAACCAGCCTTTATTTTTTCAGAATTGTGTTCCAGTTCAGTTAGAGTTCTGTCATATGGAAACATGAAAACTTTCTTTGCTTGTTTATTCGTTTCTTAATCTTGAATGGAAGCATAAGGTGCCCCTTTTTAAATGTGTGGTAATTTAGTTTTGAGAATTCTCTATAAAAGCAATATTCCCAGTAGATTTGGATGGATTTTAAGAAATAAAATCTGAAAGACATAAAGATAAATTATTTCTTAGAAATATCTATATTTTCTGTCTCTGAGAAGCAACCAACCAAGGGAAAATGCTGTCTGTAAGACCTAGATTGTCTTGTCCTGTGGAACTTTTAGAATTTGCTATTCCATTAGAATTTTGATATTCCATTTGTAATACGAAAAAGTATGTTTCTCCTATTATTTTTTCGTCTGTTTTCTTTTCAGCTCCTTGTGGTTATAATGTAACTGCTCAGAATGGTACAGTTTATTCCCCAGGATTTCCAGATGAATACCCAAATTCCAAGGACTGTACTTGGTTAATTATTGTGCCTCCAGGCCATGGGATTTATATCAACTTTACCTTACTCCAAACGGAACCTGTGAATGACTACATTGCAGTTTGGTATGCAATTTTTCAAAACAGAAGTGTTTTTTTTTTTGTTTGATTTGTCAGATCTCACTGTCCCAAGCTACAGATTTTGCTTAGTATTGCTTTTCAGGTCATCATATGTGCTGAAGAACAGCATAAAACAAGTTCTGCAATTATATGAGGAAAAAAAATTATTATATATCACAGTCTGAACTCTTTAAGAAGACTTTGAAAAGTACTTTGAAACCCAAATTTACTTATCAATCAGATCTTTGAGCTCTCTGTTTTCTGACGCCATGTGATATAAGAGTCATGTAATAAACTGCATTATATTGAATTATGTGTACCATGAACATATGAGGCAAAACATATTGGTTGTGACACAACTTTTTGACATCTTTGGGCATTAACTAATTTATGCCTTAATTAAGATTTTCTGAGATTTCCTTAGTATCTTAATATGGGTGACAGACATACTCTATTTCTCAAGCCAGGATTTCAGCCCTTGTACCTCTATGTCTTTAAGCCTCATATTGCATGTTCTCCATCTCTGAACTTGAGTTTCTTACCCCCTTAACCCATCTCAACTTTGTGTCCTCAGCTGGAGGAAGAGGTGCCAGGGCTGTTTAAATTCTTGCATAAGTATTTACTGCACTGAAGGGCAGGCATAGATGATGCTGAAGTTGTTACATACATATCTCATCCTGGCTAGCTCTGGTCCTTACCCCATATAATGTGCAAAGTGACTTATCTCATATATTCTACAGATAGTTCCACAAAAGGACAGTTTGCACAGAATATAGGATGTAACTTATTCCTCTCTGAGTCAGTTGCTCCAGTCTCTCAGCTAGTCCGCTATTCCTGTACTTTTTGTGGTCTGGGATGAGTTTTTTCCAGACAGCAATACTGAAGCCTGTATAATACAGGGAAAATCCAGTCTGATTATAGATATGCATAACTTTTTATGAACTGCCATTTGGCTACTTCTGGTATTTGCATTGCCTACAAATCCAAGTCTAAAATGCATCATAGGTTGTTTTCTCTGGTATGTTTTAAAAAAAATAATATATATATATATAAAAGACCACTGGTAAAGATCTAACTGTACCAATGACTTCTCTTTTTGCCTAAGCAAATAAAGTCCTAAAATTGTGTCAGCTTTCTAAACAAGTCTGGCTGAAGTATGTGCTGAATTCCTGAATTGTTATATTCTTTCAATAAAGATTTTAACACAAGTATTTTAAAGCTTAGTTCTCTTACTTCCCATTTGCCCATGAATTACAAGCATGCTTTCCTTAAAGTTATTTTCTGAGGTATCAGCAATGGATAGCTCCTGAATTTGCTGGGAGGAGGTTGTTTAGTGTAATTTTGTTTAGGTCATTCATGTATGTGTCATTAACTTCTGTACGAAAAGAGAAATCTTAGTATCAAAGCTTCCCCCCCCCGTGAATCAGACTTTTAAAATTAAAACCTAAGTAAATTATCAAGGTCCTATTCAGTATTCATTACTTTCATTCTTGTTTTCAAGGCAGCAGGAAGAAGAAAATATATTTTTATACCAAGTCACTTATAGTTTATTTTTTCTTGTCATCACTAATACCAGAATACAAATTTGAAACCTGAATAACCCTGAAAAATTGTAGAAGAGGAAAACAATTAATTAAAATTACATATTTTTTTTTTAAATTGTACAATTTATACACAACATTCATTCTTTTAAAATTTGTACCAGAGTTTTTTTCTATGGTGGATTTTTTTTCATTAACAGTTTATCTTGATAGGTTTGAGATAGACAAAAATTAGTTAATGCTTGGATTTTACCAATGCAAATGAGGTGAACAAGTATCTGTCTGATTTAAAGACTGAAAAGTCAAAAGCTAACAGCTTTCAGGGAGCTTCTAGGTGATCTCTAGCCTTCTGAAGTACATATCACAAAAGCTTTTTTATTCAGTTTAGATTCAGTACATGTAATATATGAGATGGCCAGAAGTAAGTGTTGCAGAGCTCAAAAAAATTCTTCTGTGATAAAAACAGGAGGTTTTGTTTATTTATTAACTCTGCCTGTTCAGGCCTGAATGTTCTATATGATAATACTGAAAATTAATGCAGCCTGATGTACTGGAGTATATTTCTCTTTGGGTGTCTATCCTACTGTTCAGAAACACAAAACATTTTTTATCCATGTTTTTTTTTTCCCTTTTTTATTTTTCCTTAGGACATATCTCTGAGTCTTTAAAATAAATTTAAATAGCAAGAATAACTTGCAACTTCCACACCTCTGTATGTGTTAGTCATAAGTAAGGACTTGCAGGATCTGGGTCAAAATATATTAGAAATATTATAAGATTACAAGAGTTTCTTGGATTTTTTTCTTTCAGTTGATGTGTACATGAGAATTTTTGGCAGGAACAGACAGAGAAAATTTCAGTCAGCTGACAATTTTTTTTCCCACGGAAACATAAAAGTTATTGTAAAGTAGTCCTGCTCTCTCAAACATATTAGGCTTTGAAGTTAGAAAGAGTATTCTGTGTTGCTAGAAATGAAAAGAAAGCAAATTTGTTCTGAATCATTAGGAAAACCATTTTTTACAAAATTTGAACCTGCTCCACAGAGAAAAGAGGCTGTTAATTTAAATGTTAAGTAAAGTACAGTATTTCTTCAGCTGATTTTTATGTTACTCTTCCTAGGGATGGTCCTGACCATAATTCGCCTCAGCTGGGAGTTTTCAGTGGGAACACAGCTCTGGAAACAGCTTACAGTTCCACCAATCAAGTCCTCCTCAAATTTCACAGTGATTTTTCAACGGGAGGATTCTTTGTCCTCAATTTTCATGGTCAGTTAGCTTTATATCATTAACATCTAATTAGCACAATCAATAAGTGAAATTTAAAAATATTTCTTAACTTTGTGATGTACTAAATGATCTTAAATAAATTTACCATGATTCGTGGGTTTGCTACTTTTTTAAAATAACAGTACAAATTAGTTTTTAAAATCCTGCATTAAAAAATTCTTAAGAACGTTCATTTGTGTCTTTGAATAAAATTGTTCTATCTGTAATGTTAAGATATCTAATACTGAGCTTTTACTTTTTAATTATTTTGGCACATTTATTAGTTATCTTGCTTTTAACCTTCTGTAATAAAATTCACCAGCTGACTTATCCTAGGGCACATAGTGTGGGAGGGTTGAACAACAGCTTTAAGTCTGATATCCAGCAAAAAAGTTACAGTCCGGGCTACATGACATGAAAATTAGGCATTCTAGAATTCTAGTTCTAATTCTGATTAACTCACCCAAATTTTGTATATTAAATGGAAGATTGTTAACCTTCTGGTCCGTAATTCAAATAGATAGGGTGATTTAATTCACAATGAGAGGAGGAAATCCCACAGAAAGACAGAATGTATCTATTTGCATGGGGAAGTCTTCACAAAACTAGTACTCAAGAGTCTGAAAAGTTTTTCTTGTCTGTGGTTTTATCCTAAAAGAAGGGCGTGATATATGGTAACCTAAAACACTTACCTGAGAAGCAAAAAACGAAGTACCTGGCTTTAGTCATCAGGCAGAAAACATATAGCTCCCACATAGTGTCTGAGAAGCAGGCTACAGGGAATAGTCAGTGAGAGCGTTTTCCAGCCTTAAATTGAAAGTACATAAGCATGTAGTCAGTATTTCAGGGTTTACGACTTCAGATGATAAAAAGGCAAGGTACATAGTCTATTACAGTACATAGTGCATCACCCTAACAAGGGAAAAAAAAGAATCTGCTTCTTTTTCTCTGCACTGTTTCTTTATTTTGCATAATAATATTTTGCATAATGTCCCATGGGTAGACAACGTGAACAGTGTACATGCTTTTAATTGATTTAATTGCATTCAATCTGCAATGGAGATACCACAAGAAAGATATTGCAGAAAATCCTGCAAACCGGGCTTCTTGGAGACTAAATTGAAGGGATTCCCATTCTTTGAGCCCACATACTGGGAGACAGATGTCTTGCTTAGGTGAACACAAAGGCCTTACTGGACATGCGTAGAAGTACAATATTAAGTTCTTGGAAAACATTATATCTGGAAACAAGAATAGTGTATATTTCTTACATAATTGCTGTTACAAGTGCCTAAGCAGGTTGCAAAGCTTTTTTTCTCAGGTGTTCTCTAGAAAAAACTAGTGCTATTAGGAATGCATAATAATAATTATATGTATGTGTTCATATATATATCTATATGGCAGAAACACCATAGAAATAGAGAAGTACATAGGAAAGCATGTATGCTTTCTCCTCCCTGTTCTTGGAAGCTCTCTATGGATAAAAAAACTGAAACTCTCCATGTTTTGGTTTTTTGATTTTTTTTTCCTCCTTGTACAATTGCTTTACATGATGAGTTATAGAAGCTTATGTGGAAGATAAGGGCTGATTCCTATATTTTGTGTTTCTTTTACTTCTCAAAAATGACAAGTGGATAGGACTAGCAAGTTACTAGGAGAATTTGTATTCTTTACTGTGATTTAGCTCCATGAAAAGGAGAGTTTTTCTATACTATGTGCATTCTGATCACAATCTTAAATCTCTCTTTTGGATTTTTTATCCAGAAATGGCTTCTTCAGCTGCTGTAGGCATTCTATTCCATTTTAGAAACATGGCAGTCATTGTACTAGTCACCTTCCTTATGAGATTGTTCACAATTTATTGAAACAGATTTGAAGAATAGAGATTTTGTTTTAAAAGCATTGTGTAACTTATTAAATAATGTTATTATTATTACTGCTACTACTGCTGCTGCTGTTTCTTCTTAAAGTAAATACATAAACCTGTATCCTGAGAAAGACTAACTCCATGTATGCTTAAATTAAGAATGAATATGACAGGTCAGGTATGTGACAGGTAATTACAGATTTTCCAGGAAATCTAAGTGATCTGTGATTTATAGCCATTAGCCCTATCACATGATGCAAAGGCAGCCACATGAAACAGCAGCCTTGTAGCTGCAAAAACCTCATCATAAACATCACAACTGCATCCAATCCTATAATGGATCTATAACTATCCAGGCAGTGTGGTATACAATATATATAGTATATTTTTAGATAATATGTAGTGTCATGACATTTAATTTGGAAAATGTTGTAACTGAGAGACCATTAGGTTCAGTGCAGCTTTGGTAATTTGGGAAGTGTGAATAGGAAATTAGTTTTCTGTAAAATAATTCTTAACACACCAGTGTTTAATCCTTTTTCTACTTAAATTAACAGCTTATCAGCTGAAGAAGTGCCAGCCTCCACCCACAGTTCCACATGCGGATTTGTTTACAGAAGATGATGACTTTGAAATAGGTGAAAAAATAGTACCTCCTTTTGTTTCTTATGTTTTCACTTGAATTCTGATTAAACTAAACTATCAATATATTTCATCTTCCACCCGAGATTTTGGTATACTTCTGTCTGAGGGTTTTTTTGGGTTTAACTTTCATGTTAATAATTTTTTCAGGAGATTTTGTGAAGTACAAGTGCCATCCTGGTTTCACCCTTGTTGGACAAGATATATTAACATGCAAACTGAATGCACAGTTGCAGTTTGAAGGAACCTCTCCATTCTGTGAAGGTAAATATATGCTTGCATGGTCTGCATATCATTAGTATTCCTCCATTTTTATTTTCATATATATTAAACATCAAATTTTTGGGCACTGTGGTTTCATTTAAGTTTAAAAGAAGTTTCATTTTATTTCTTCAATATCTAACAAGTGTACACGCTTTCAAATTGTTCCCTAATGCTTTTCCACAGACATTCATTTCTTTAGAGCCAAAGGACAAGTGGCTTTAACTGTTTAATTACAAAATTAATTAAACACTGATTTCCAAAATTTATTTAAATTATTTAACTTTGTTTCCTATCAAACCACAGATTTATTTTTACCCATGAAGAGATTTAAATGTCTGTATTTAAATTAAGCTTTCAAAGTAAAATAAGAAATTATTGTCTCTGCTTTCACAAATATTGACATTATATAACAAAGTCACATGAAAAATGTGGTGTTCTAAAATAATATGTGGCAAACTTAAATTCATAGAAGCACTAAAAATCTTTCAACTATTCATACTATGTTTATAATTACAGTATTTCAAACAATGAATTAAAAAATGTAATATAAATAATGTTTAAGTGTGCATTCATAGACAATTTGCTCATCTTCGTGGAAAAGAAGTATATCTTGGAGATTTGTACGCAGACATCCAAAATATGTTTTTCAAGAGATGCTGTTAGTTATTTTTTCTTTAGTTTGGTTTAGTTTGTTACATAGTGGACAGCAAAAAGATTTTGAAATGTTGAAAAAGTGACAGAGGAAGCATCTGTAGAATTTTGTCCTGAAGTTCCTCAATTTTTTTTGGGGGGGAAAGTTACTGATGAGATGCCATCATCAAAACAGTGATCAGAAGTTCTCATATTCATAATATATTAACTGAGAATAGCTAGCCTCGATCTATAATATGTAATTATGGATGAAGCATCTTCCATATCATGAAGTAAGAACATCCATATGCACAACAAGTAACACTGGAAGCACAGCAATTATTGTGACACTTTATTAATAGCTGTATGTGTACCTTTCTTCCTCTTGCCCTGGTTCTCTATTTCGATGACTTAAAAATTAATAAAGGGTTCATAGTACAAGCTGCATTAGTTTCTTAATGCCATTATATATTTGATGCATCTGTAAGTAATTTGTTGCATCTGTAAGTAATTTGTCCATATGACTACCCATGCCAGAGAAAGTTTTTGCTCCTTCTGTTTGTTGACTTGTACATACAATAATCTGAGATCTGTCATAAATTCAGAGACAGTGACACCATGTCCCTGTTTCAGGTGGAAAAAATTCAGTATTAATTTCAGGACCCTCATCATAAAGTATGCAAAAGTAATGAGAAATTTTATATTTCTGTCTGTTTCTTGGTCAAATAACTCAGTCCTTACTGATGTTTGATTTATTTTCCAATCAGTGTATTTTAATAAGATGACTGTACTGCAAATCCAGCTTTCAATTTTAAGCTAACAATTTATTGTGAGTTAACCCCATCTGGCAACTAAGCACCACACAACCGCTCACTCATTCCCCTCTGGTAGAATGGGGGAGAGAATTAGAAGAGTAGAAGTAAGAAAACTCTTGGCTAGTGATAAAGACAGTTTAATAAGTAAAACAAAAGCTGCACATAGAAGCAAAGCAAAACAAGGTTTTAATTCACTGCTCTCCATGGGCAGGCAGGTGTTCAGCCATCTCCAGGAAAACAGGGCTCCATCATACTTAACAGCTTCTTGGGAAAACAAACACCATCACTCCAAACATCCACCCCTTCCTTCTCCTTCCCCCAGCTTTATATGCTGAGCATGACACCATATGGTGTGGGATATCCCTTGGGTCAGTTGGGGTCAGCTGTCCCAGCTGTGTCCTCTCCAAGCTTCTAGTGCTACCCCCAGCCTGCTCGCTGGTGGGGTGGGGTGAGGGGCAGAAAAGGTCTTGACTCTATGTAAGCACTGCTGAGCAATAACTAAACATCCCTGTATTATCGACACTGTTTCCAGCACAAATCCAAAATACAGCCCCATACCAGGTACTCTGAAGAAAATTAGCTCTACCCCAGCCAAAACCATCACATTCTCTAAAGAAGCAACTTAGGAGCTTCTGATAATGATTAGCCATCTGCTAAGTTTATTTCCAAAAAGTCTTTCAGATGCTGTGGAAACCAGTCACTTTCACTCATGGTAGCAACACTTCTTTCTTTGCAGACCAGAAATCCCATATACCAGACCATCTACCCAATGATCTGTCTCTGGCACTGGCCAGTAATTATTTTCTAGTGAACAACATAAGATCATTGCAAGCATGCAGTTAATTAAGGCCTTCACCCAACTGTAGCGAAGCCACTCTTAAGCTAGCAATGTTCTTTGTATTTTGAAACTTGTAGGGCTGTTTCTTCAGTGGGTTTATTCAGTCCCATTTTGAAGCCATGTAAATGCTCTGAAACCAAAAGTTTTGTGCAAGCAAGTTGCACAATTTATGTAATACATGAAGATGTTTCTCTGCTTTGAACTTGACACCTGCTGTTTTGATTTCATGTCCTCTAGTTCTTATGGGGGAAGAAACAGTAACAAGTTGTTCCCTATTCACCCTATTTATGGCACGATTCTATAGATGAGAAGATATTTCATAACTTTAATCATTCTTGTCATCCTTCCCAATACCTTTTCCAATTCTACTCTATTTCTTTTGAGGTGATGCAGTATAGAACTGCATTTATACAACACTATTTGATCCTGATAGACTTGGAAAAAAATGCTACTTGCTATGTAGTTTACATATTGTATTTCAAACTAATTCTTGGACTCCCTTCTTTTGTTTCTGCATTATACCTGTAGTTTATAATTGTTTGCATTGTCCTTATTTTGATTAGCTTCACGTTTTTTAAAGATGCTAGAAAACTTTTCATCCTCCTGAGCTGTTCCACTATGTTGTAGTAGGCAAGAAATATATTTATATATAGAAGACCAGGTTCTAGGATACTATATACAAGTCTGATGTCATATCGGACAGGTGAGAAAAATCAGTCTCAGTGACCACTTCTACATCATTCTGAACGAATGACCTCCAGAGCAGCTGTAATCGTACCGCACCATGCTTTTCTTACAGCTCCCTTTCCCTTCCTGTCTGCTCTGTCTGAGAGCAGATTTTCTCCTAATGCTTTGGTACTATGAAAACCTGCCAACTGGTACTGTCTAATACACAGTACCCTAGGCAACCTACAGGACATACTCTCATTATGCATGAATTTATGTTTACCAATAGTTGACTGTGATTTGTGTTTATACACATCTGATCTTGTCCTATCCTTATATCCTCTTGCTACTGATTTCTTTCCTTTTTTAACTGCTGCTAGGTTAATGTAGAGATGTAAATTAAAGCATGATAAACACTGCAACAGCAAGAAATATTTCTGTATTTGTCACAAAAATTGATGTACTAGTAAAACAGCTAATTGGCATTCAGTGAAAGGTAGATAACTCTAATCTGACTGCTCAAAACACTTGAATTAGAGAGGTGGTGTGATAATATTGTCCTAGGGTGATGCTGATATTTATGAATAAAAACAGAAATCAAAGAGGAGACGGTAGTATTAGAGTTAAGTCAAAAAGCTTAGTCAGGCCTTCCCCAAAACAACTGAATCAGGTGTGTCAAAAAGCCAGGTTAGGTAATCCATTTCCTGAAACTAGGATAGGATGAGTGTGTTACATCGTCCTGCAGAATTACTTTTCTTGTGTCACTGCCCCGCCACGCTTAATTACATGAAAAGGTGTAACATAAAGATCTTTGTTATTTCCTGTTGTTTTTCTGTAAACATTGCCTGTATGTATGAATTTATGCAAGCTAACAAATAACAGTACTTGAAATTTGCATGTGCAACTGTATGATTCAAAATGAATGTAAAATAGATTGCTTATGTTCTCCAATATGCCTAAAGCAGGTTTTTTTATATAATATTTATTCCTTTTATTCCAAACAATTTTATAATTTAAAATTTTAAAATTCATGGGATATACTTATAAATGAATGATAATTAAATATTTTCCAGGGCTCTAGTGTCTAATTCTCTGTTTTGCAGCTCATATTTTCTTGACTGGTAAACTTCACATCAATTCCTAAACTTCTTAAATGTGTAGGTAGTTGAATCACCCTGTACATTAGATGACAGAAGAGAGTCCAGAAGGTATCAAATTTAATACTGAAGAATAGAATGTTAATGTGTTAATTGATTAAAAAACAAAAGAAACAGTGTTAACAGTAAAATATATATGCCTCAACTGGAGCAATCTGTATGACTTTGCATTTAGGAGTATTCTGTTTTCAAGTACTGTGCTAAAGGTGATAGCTAATATTATAGAACAAAAGGGTCCAAACTGCAAATTTTTGCTTTCACCTGTTTTGTGAATGATACCAGGAAAATAGCACTGTGGAGTTTATTTTTATTCAATTGATAAGTATCAGTTATTAGCAGTATTGGAAAATGGATTTGCCTTTTTTTTTTATAGAGCAAGGTGAAGCAGTCTCACTGTCTCAGTATCTCAACTCTATGTCTTTAACCATATGAATCTTGTAAAATGTTCAAGTCTAGCTTCCACCCTAGAGATTAAGTCAGGTAATTGGCAGCTAAGCTATACTGGGACAATTTGGTGAATAATTCATTATGGTGGAGAAGAAGAGCCAGCAAAGGCTGCCAAGATTAACGTTGCCAATTTGCCATGTAACACCATGGCACAGCCAGCCCCCAAGCTGCAAAGGAGCACTACACTGCTTTCCCATGCCCCTGAACTACTCCGGAACTGTTCCTCTCATAAGTCGCTGTTGTATGTTCCCTGTGAATGGCTGAGGTTGGAAGGGACCTCTTGTCCAATGGCTCTTAGCTATAGGAAGTGAATCCCGGCCATAGAAAGTGTGAGAGCTATAGCTTGCTTTGTAAAATTTGTCCACTTCTACTCTAGCATAGGAGTGGTACTGAGCTATTTACAGCTTAGAAAGACAGAAGTTTCATTTTTACTTGAATCTTATGCCCTAAGAATATGCTGAAGGAGGCCTCACAAGACACTATTTTTGTCTCAGTACCACAGAATATTCCATATCCTCTTTCACCCTTTGTGTTACTATTTGTGCTGATTTGTATTAGAGAGGTGCCTTTTTTTCCACACAAAAAGTACTCCTTCATTTTGGAAATTGTTTTATTAATAAAGTTTGGGAGCACACTAAGTGAATACAATAGAATATATGGAGGAAAGAACTCTTATAGCAATTCTGCATTGATCTGTTTCTTATGTTGCCTACATGTGATTATTTTTTCAAGGAAATTCTCTGACCTTTAAGATGTTGATTTTTAATATTCACCCACCAAAGAAATGTTCTTAATTACAAAACAACATCGTATTTTTCCTCAATTACAAAAGAGGGGCATGAGGAAACATCTGAAAAAGGCACATTTTCCCCTGTGGTAAATAAAATTAGTTTCAGGTCCCGTCTTAAGAATCAACTGTGAAGAATGGGAAAGCTAGCAGCAGGCAGTAGGTAACTTTTACCTGCTTTTGCAAAAATGGGTTTTTGTTGTTATTTTTTTCAAACCTAGCAAACAAGCTACCTCCTCTTTTTTTCTGCTTCTCTTTTCATCTCTGATGTCCTTTACAAAAAATTAAAAAAAAATAAAATATCTAAGAGCAAAGCAGGTGAAAGAAAAAAGCAGAAGAAGTGATTTCTGTGAGATTATCTTGTTTCGGGTTTTTTTTATTCTCCCTGCTGTTTCCTAGTCCTGTCTTTTTCTTTTTGCAGGTCATTCTTACAGTGGCCAATTCTCATCTGGAGCATTTTCAGAGGTTTCTGAGATGCTCACAGTCAAGGTGTCTTGTGCTTTCTTGAGTGTGATTGTCTTTCTTCCTGTTCTAAGACATCTTTTCCCAAAGAAAACTAGCAATTTTCACTTCTCTGGATTGGTGACTTTCCTCATTTTTTCACTGCATTTCCTTCCCTGGCTCCATTTCTTTCATATACTTGCAGTGAGTTAGTGAAGAATATCTCAACACTTTATGACAGTGTTCTGTAGATCACTGTAAACTGTTCCCAAGTTTTTCAAACTTTCAAGTTTTCAAATTATTCAAATTTTGAATCTTATTCTTACTTGAAAATCCTCCATCCCAAATTCCAAAAACTTCATATACTACCGTAAGTAAATAGAAGTTCATGCAGCCTGTTTTTAAGAAGTTACTTATCATGCACCTCTTTGGAAATTATACCTGAGGGAATTTAGCTGAAAGAGCACCCATGTAAAGGGCTGCAATAATAATCTTTTAGATTAGCACAACTGTTTACTTTTCTGGAAGAATGTACTATCACACTTTCCATTTTATGAGATCACCTGCCTTCAGTTTTGTCTGGACTGTGTCTCTGTAACATACAGCTTTTGTTTGCAGGCCCCAAACCTGAATGACCAGTAAATAATTTGTTCCATGAGTAATTTGCCCAATGGCTATTTCCATAACTGTCTAAGATGCTGAGAAAAAGCAGGCAACAAAAGGCAGTGTATCCTTACCAGCTCTGCTGTTAGTTTTTAGATATGCCATGTTTACTAAAGACCACTCCAGAGGTATTTGCTACAGTCCCATTTTCCTTCCAAATGTCCTGTGCTTTGCAACTACTATTTTGTCATGTGTTAGTTGATCATGACCATTTCTTAAAGCATTGTTTATCCAGAGGAGTGATAGTTTTCCAGTGTTGAAAAGAATCACTGTGTCTCACTGTGAAAAGTCTGACAGTATTACTGATGTCTCCAGGATACTTGTAATTTACAACTTTGAAAACCAGCTCTTAATCCACAGGTTGCTCTAGTAGACTTTAAAATTAGAGCAAACCTTCCAATGAAGCCAGTACTGGATCAGTAAAAGACACCTCTTCTTAAAAATAGTCTTGCAGAATAAGCAAATAATACTGCAGGGTAAAGCAGGTTGTGGAATTGTGTCATGTCAGCTACTCTTCAATAACTGATGAGTACTTTACTGCATGTCTGACAGGAAATGCCATGTAGCTAGCCAAACTTCTGTTCAGTAATAAGTCTCATCTATTTAACTAAGGGAAAATAGTTATAATTACTTATCTGACAATATGTTTCTGTCCAATGTTGTTCTGTGATAATTTGCTGGTTTTGTTGTACTTGCTGCATATTCATGAGTCAGAGCACTTGACTGCATTTTCTCAAGTTATTCTCTCTAATTTTGAAGACTATAGGAAGTCAAAGTAACAGTGTGTTTCATTTTAAGATAATGAGAAAAATAAACTACTGTCATTAAATACATGCAATGCTGTATTCTTACACAGAAGCTTGTGTGAAATTTCTGGGTGTAATTTGGCTACAGGTTTTTTTTATCTCAAGAGAAAATCCCGGAATTAAAATTGTCAAAAGGATCCTTACTACTTCATATACCATAGTCTTTCACTCTTTTAGGATGTCTGCTATGAAAAATGGCTTTACTTCTTAGAGATACTGTCTGCTGCAGCCAGTGCTGTCAAATGATAGCAGAAAGGGACACATGCCAATGAAAAATGATTTGCTTGCCATTTTTCCCCAGCCCACACCTGGTTCTCCCTGCTTGACAGTATATTCTCACTTGCATATTATATCCTTCTTTTTCACAGGCTGACATTTTTCTTTCTGATTGAAGAAAATTTTAGCTAAACAAGATGAGGGGGAGGAGAGGAATAGAGGGTTTCAACAATTTAATATTTCTTCCTGCGTTTGCTGGCATGATAATGCTGCATATTCTTCAGTCTATTAGGGAAGATTGAAGAAGAAAATGTTATGACAAAAATAAGTAATAAGTAGTTTTTACTTTTTCACACTTTCCCCACTTTTTACATCCCTAAATAATCAGAGTGGTTTTTAGATAAGAGATTTATAATTTATGCTATAGTATAAAAAAATCACAAGTGAAGAAAAATCACCCTGAATTTTACACTGAAGGCTCAATGTATACGTCAGATCTAGGGAAGTCTTGGAACAGTCAGAAAAAGAACTGTTTTGATTTTTTTTTTTTTTTTCTAAACTTTGGTGCCATTAAGAAATTGGTAGTCCTCAGAAAATTATGTTTTACTTTATGTTTGAAATGCATATCCTTCTTTCTTAATGTATCAATATTTAAAATATTCTAGAGAATGTGGGACGGTGAATGGAACGTTGTATTTTCCAACTCAGGCATGTACATTTTCTCTTACCTTCCACACACAAGTCTGGAAAACTGTATCTAGGTTATAGAAAGGACAGGAATAAGCCAGCTTCCCAAGGGTAAAGGTCTATGCACTGTGTAAGACAGTGATGGTTAATTTATATGTGAGTTAACTGATAAAATTCCTATTTTGTTTGCATTGTGGCTTCTGGTGGAGGGTTCGGATTTGTACCCAGTGTATGGAACAGAAGGTGAAGACTGGACTTCTTTTATAAAATATAATTTCCTTCTCTACCAGTATGCTTAATTTTCTGAGAGAACAATTAAAGATTAGGTCTTGACACTGTTTTCCCCCAGTTTACAGGAAAATTCTTCTTGGCTACCACTGAACCTAAATTTCACCTCCAAGTTTGTAAAAGGCCAAATAAGGGAAATGGTCCAGTTTAAAATGTTTGTTTCTGATATTTATGTGTGGGTTTTCCCCTGTAACACTTTTTCCTGCGATCATTTTTCCTCGGTTGTTGTTTTTCACCTTTCCTATAACCTTTAATTTATGCAAGTACTTGGATACTGTGCCAGACATTTTCCAGGAATGCATTTCTGTTGAGATATATTTGTGAATCTTACACAAAAAGCATTGTTAATATGCACATATATTACGAAACTCCAGACAAAATGAGTCAGACTTCAACAGCAAACAGATATGAAAAAAAATCAGTTCTGCATGCGAGGTAAAATGTTAAAGAAAACCAGTGACCAGTAAAAACATTTCTTAATCAAAAACAGTATTTAGGATATAAAATTTACAGCATTTTAGTATAGTACTGTCATAGTTTTAGCTGGGATAGAGTTAATTTTCTTCACTGTAGCTGGCATAGTGCTGTGTTTTGGACTTAGTATGTAAATAATATTGATAACACACCCATATTTTAGTTATTCCTGAGTAGTACTTACACTAGTCAAGGACTTCTCTAGCCTCCTGTGCTCTTCTGGGTGCACAAGAAGACAGGAGGGGGTGGGGGTGTGGGGCACAACCAAAACAGCTCATCCAAACTGGCCAAAGGGATATTCCATATCATATGATGTCATGCCCAGTATATTAACTGGGGGGAGTTGGCCGGGGGAAGCAGCGATCGCAGCTTGGGGACTGGTGGCTTTGGTCAGTGGGTGGTGAGCAGGTTACATCACTTGTTCTTTGTATTTTTCCCCCCTCCTGAGGCTTCGCCTCTTTCTCTCTCTCTCATTATTTTCCTTTTCATTATATTATTATTGTTATTATTATTAATACTATTACTGTTTTATTTTAATTTTTAAACTGTTCTTAACCCACACACTTTCCTACCTCAGCCCTTCTGATTCTCTCCCCCATCCCACAGGGGTGGGGGGAGTGAGCGAGCAGCTGTGTGGTGCTTAGCTGTTGACTGGGGCTAAACCACAACAGGGACACTCCTTGTCATATGTAGAGATCATAAATGCCTATGAATACCTGGTCAAACTGTAAAATGTTATGAGTTCAGAGTTTAAATAACATGGGAAGTGGTTGCGTGAGAAGTTCTTACTTGGATGACTTGGAATATTCTGTATTCAAAATAAACCCTTTGCCTGTGCAAAACATGTATGTTTTCAAATGATCTGGTGTGCCTAGAAGCTCCAATATGTTTCTATGTTCAGGTAACAGACTTCTTTGGTAAAGGTGGATGTTTTTTTTCTGAGAACTCAAATGGAAGACAGCTACTAGGTTACCAAATAAAAAGTTTCACCAGGATTTTTACTTCACGCATGTGAATGATCACACCAACATCTGTGAATTCCTTGACTGTAAACCCTTTGGGCTGTGACTAATGGATTGGGCTGGGTTAATGTTTTATTATGATTCGGATCCTGTTTCATAAATGTAAGGTTTATAAAGGTGGTCCTGTTTCTCATTCTGTTAAAGGAAACTTTAGTCTCCCCTCCATCTAGAATATGATTTTAACATGTTTTCATTTGGAAAATGAACTTGAAGCATCCATATATCTGAAAAATAATACTATTTTTTCATGTAAAGGAAACACTTTATTTCATTGTTCGATATGCATGTTGATCATCTTGTTGTGTCCTTTTTAGCACAATGTCCAGCGAATGAAATCCGTACAGAATCATCAGGAGTGATCCTCAGTCCAGGTTACCCAGGCACCTATCCAAACTCTCAGACCTGTTCTTGGACTATAAAGGTTGAACCAGGATATAACATCTCCATCTTTGTAGAAATGTTTCAAAGTGAAAAGCAGTTTGATGAGCTGGAGGTATTTGATGGTAAGAGAGATTTAAGTTCTATCTAACCACAAAAGAAAAAATATCAGGTCAAATGGGCCTTGATTTCCAGTTGTTGGTTTCATAATGCATTGATAAATCTGAAACTGAAAAAATAGTCCAGTATTTCTATTACTTTTGCATTAAGTCTAAGTTTGTTAGCCAATGAAAGTTTGTATAGATGTATTCAAGACAAAGAAGCTTTTAAATTTTCTTAGGTACTGTTAAAGGAAGAGCAGTAGCAGCTGCAGCATTCCTATGAAAGTCATACAGTTTTCTGTTTCCTGGGAAAGGTATGGAGGTGTCTGAAATTGATCTGTATTGGATCACTTCTGGTGAGGAGATATTTTGGGGTTATAGTTCCATTTGTCCAATTTAATAAAATTATCTGAGGCTAAATACTCAAATTTGAGTCCAAATACCCAGTCTACTTTGCATAGCGTAACAGAACCAGTGCTGTACCTTGTTTGAATATAGTCCTGTTAAAGAATTTGACATCTGATTTGGGACAAAGAGTAGAGAAATGACAAAAACTTAATTTCTAGAGTGTTACTGATAGCAGCAGCCTCACAAACGGCCCTGTTTAATTACAGGTTATTCTTATCTCCTACTGAATTTTTAGCTTATTATCACTTGTTCTGTTCTCATTGATTGATGAGAATAACTAGTCCCTGATTGTTCTTTAATATATTTTTATTCATTTGGAGACCATTATCATATCTTCACTAATTAACCAAGAATGTATGCTAACTATGATAGAACTGATGTATGTTCACCATGGGAGTTTAATAACATGAAAAATATTAAAAGGTCATATGTTTTGAGGTATCTTTTTCTCAGTATTATATTTAAGTAGTAGGTTTTTAGTGTCCAAAATTATTAAAATATTTTCAGTTTTTGATAACAGCATTCTGAAAAATCCACAATATTTTTCATTCTTTTAAAAATGTCAGGTTTTTTCTTTATAATGTGTATGTTGGTCCTTGTCAGGTTAGTGGAGAAAATGGTCTGAAAAATCTATTAAGAGTCTTTTCCTGCACTCTATTTTGTATTTAACATCAAGACAATATGTAGCGCACCTGGAACTTTTCTAGTGGTCTGATCACTTTCTTTGTTTTCTTTTGAAAATTTCTGTTGAAACTGCTTAATGTTCCTGATGAACATTTTTGTTTTCTTTCTTCTACATTTAAATTTAATGTAACCAGGTTATCAAGAATAGATTTGTGAGAAGAATTATCATAGTTACTACATTTTTAAGCACTGTCATTTCATGACATGAAATCACATTCTTAAAAATTCATCTGTAGTGCAGCTCTACTGAAGTAATTTTTTCTACCACCTACCAGCAAACTTAAATGAGAAAGATAATGGCATATTTATAACCTCTAAATACAGTGCCATGTAGAGATTCCTGAGCTAGCTCTCAACAAGTTGATATTTAAATATGGTACATTGCAGTGCCTTGCAGAGATACTTGCTTGTGTCCCTGTGGCCACATTAGCAGCGTGCTTTGCTAGGCTAATTAGTTCTACATCTCAGCATGATGAGTTTGTTGGGGCAGAAGGCAATGCTGATGTGGCTATACTGTTTCCAGTGATGGATATAACTCAGATAAGCTTGTTCAGAGCTAGCTTAGGTATTTCTCTGTACTACTGCATTTTGTAATAAATATATATCATAGCCCAGGACCTTGTGTAGTCCAAAACAGCGTACCTTCATTTAAGTTAGTAGAACTGCATGGGTCTAGCTACACCAGGTAAAGATATGTCACCAATCTTTATGCACAAACTATATAAAAATTGGCAATACAATTTTTAGAGAAATAGTATTTGCTAAGGCACAGGTCTCTGATTAATTTAAAAGGCAGCTTTGGAATGAAAACCAAAATAGTGACTATACCTAACTGACCACGTTGTAAATTATGGTGCTTCAGCAGCTGGATTATGATCAGTATTGGCATCCAGTCAATAAGGCTACCCCTGGTCAGCTGGGAGCAACAAGCCCATTAGCCATTCCCACTTATCAGTCAGACCCTTAGGAGATCCCATCTATATTTTAAACCAGAGAAGTCATAAATGTACCATAAATATAATTACTGAAGACTTTTGAACTTGAAAATGTATTCAGGCTACTTATACTGAACAGCATTCATTTAATACAGCAATTATTTTTTTTATATATTTTTTTCCTCCCTGAAATAAACCAACAAAATTCTGTTACTGAAATTAGATGGAAATACCAACTTTTACCTAATATTCAGGAAAGCATCATATGACAAGTCAGCACACCAGAAGCTGAATATTTATTTCCTTACATAGACAAACCCTAATACAATTAAAAAAAGAAAATCAAACTCAAGAACATCTAAGTCATGCTGCTGACTTTCATAAGCATCAGCTGAAGAGGTACCTGCTAGGTAAGGTACGGAAACTGAAACTCAACTTCAGGAAAAAAACCAAGAAAACCAAAATGCATTGAATCATTCCTCCTATATCCCAATGGCTAAAAAGTGTGATGTGGTATGTGGTGCTGCAAACTAATTTCATAATCACTACTAAGGAAAAATTCTTACCTTTTTGTATGTACTAGATCTTCATTTGTAATTGTACTCTTTTAGCCCCTTTATTTGAGAATTTTGAAAGAGCTTATATTTTCTAAACTGTAACAAGTAAAGAGTGTTAAACAGATTTTCAAAACTCAGGGTGAAGCACAGAGAAACTAAAGGAATTGTCGTGTTCTAAATAATTTTTTCAAGCAAAAATAGGAATTGACCTCAGCATTCCTCACTGTTTATCCTACGCTGTAATCACCAACACTGACTCCCTAATACAAAAAACAGACAAGCCACAAAGCATTTTGATAAGGGCATGCTGGGAAACCTGTGCCTAAAGCTATGTTTATTTGTTCATATTTTGTATATGCATTTATTATTTAAAGTTTGTTTAGCAATACTTATTTAGTTTAGAGCTGTCATTATGGTGACTGAAATACAGTTCCTAAGGACTGGGAGGTTGTCTTAATCTTTATGATTTGTTGTGGCTTTTATAGCCTTCCTTTCTGTACCTGCATTGTCTGGATCAGAAAATATACTTATTTTTTGTTGGACTGGAAGGGGAGAAGGTTGACAAAGATCGCATTCAATTTTAGGTGTCCTTTGAATCAATTTTATTTTTGTGTTTTCATGTAACATAAGAAGAGCTGATCAGGCTGCAGCTGCTCAAACTCAGCAAAAATGAATGAAGCAGCCTCTTTATTTGAAATAGCTGTTGTGGCCAAGATAATGTTGATTGAACGTGGTTTTCCTAAAATTGAAAAACAGAGAGCAAAATCATATGAAAGGGAGGAGTTCAGCTGGAGAAAACATAACCTTCATATGGAGGAAGAAGATGACATTTCATGTGTTAGGAAGCTTTCACTAGGAGACTGGTTTGATACTTGGATTATTTTTTTTCTCTTGCATCTATGTTGTTTTATTGTATAGTTAGCCCCCAAATAATTATCTGTGCTTCTAGGGTTTTATTGGATTTTATTGTGGTGAAGATATTGGTCTAATGCCAGGACATACTTTTTCAGCATCCTGTATTTACCATAAGTGTATATTTTTTTTTACACTAAAACGATACTATAATAAGCACACTGTCTTTTAACAGGACTGAGTCCTAATAAAGTATGTAGCACTTGTACATATGTGTATTCCACAGTGAAGCTGTTATGATCTTATATGTGACAGGGCATTTTTTAGCTGTGTTCATTATGTAATATGGCAGTGTTCAAAGTTATATTAGCTGCACAATGTCAAGGAATTTATAGATTTGCTGCCACTCACTAGCTGGAAAAGAGTTGAAATAAATAATAGATGTAAAAGAACAAGGAGCAGAAACATAACCTCATTCAAAGTAATTCTTCCAAATAGAAATTATTTTTTTTAAAAAAACCACTAATTTTTCAGTGTTTATTACAAAAACACTCATTGTTTTGTATTTGTTTGTTTGTACCAAGATTTTTTATTGTGCCCTCTAGGGAAAACTTAAAACTGGATGGATAGTTTAAATAGAGATTTGTTAGTTATTTCACGGGCAACAATGTGTTGCATTATTTCCTAAGCTTTCCTTGTATATTCACATTCACAGATGAGTTAAAATATGGAAGGGATTACTTAAACTGGTAGTACTTTAAAACTTCACTTGCTTCTTTATTCATCTCTGAAGGTTCTTCTGGACAAAGCCCTCTCCTTGTCGCTTTAAGTGGAAACCAAACTGGACAACTGAACTTTACAAGCAAAATGAATCTGCTATATCTTCGCTGGTCAACTGATCATGCAACCAGCAAGAAAGGATTCAAGATCCGCTACTCAGGTAGCTAATAATGATTTCCATTAAATTATACTTTGTGGTTACATATAGTTTATGGCTCTGAGACTGGTGCCACTGGGAAAATTATGGGGATTTTGATCATGGGTTGGTCTACATGACACCCAGGCCTGCTGGCAGCAGACGGGGTACACCTGTCTCAAAGCGGGAAAAGTATCTTTGCTCAGGAGTTAGGAGGACTCATTGAAAGAGCTTTTAACTAGATTTGAAGGGAGAAAGAGATAAACTTGGGCTAGCTAGAGATAAGCTGGGGGCATCATGCCAATGTTTGAGGGATGGTGTTCTAGCGAGGTTCTTCAGTCTGTTCCACAATGCGCTGAGTACACTGGAGCACATTTGAAATATCTTTATACTAATGTGTGCATCATGAGGAAGAAGCAAGAGGAACTAGAAGCTTTAACCCAGTCATTAGTATAAACAAAACCTGATGGGATAAGTCCTGTGAATAGGATGCTGTGATGGATAGTTATAGGCCTTTCAGGTGGGATGGGCAAGGCAGGTAAGGTGGGGGTGTGTCACTGTGTATAAGTGAGGGGTTGGATTGTATGGTGCTTACAGTTGGTGATGACACAGTTGACAACCTCTGAGTAAGGATGAAGGGGGAAACAAATAAAGCGGATATTGTTATGGGAGTCTACTATCAACCACACAGCCAGGACAACAACACTGATTAATTATTCTACAAGGAATTAAGAGGTGTCTATAGATCAACAGACCTTGTCCTTATGCGTTATTTTAACTTCCCAGACATCAAATGGGAATATCATACAGCGGACACAAACAGGTCCAGGAAATTCCTGAAGCATGTTGAAAAAGCATGTTGAAGATAACTTCTTGGTGCAGGTACTAAGGGAACTGAATAGGAAAGGTGCCCTCCTGGATTTGTTGTTTGTAAAGAGAGAGGGACTCCTGGGTAAAGTGGTGATTAGTGGCTGTCTTGGTCACAGTAACCATGAAGTAGTTGAGTTTCAAATCGTTGTAGATAGGAGAAAAATTGCCAGCAAAACTTTGACTCTGGATATGGGGGGGGCGACTTCAGACTACTGAAGAAGCTGCTTAGGAAGGTCACCTGGGAATCTGCTTTTGAAAGTATTGAGGTCTGTGAATGCTCGCCACTTTTTAAGAGCCATGTCTTAAGAGCAAGAAATTACAAAGTGTCAGAAATCGAGCAAGTCGGGCAGAAAGCCAGCTTGGCTGAGCAGGTATCTTCTTGTAGGAAAGTGTATGGACGTTGGAAGCAACGACAGGTGAAACAAGACCGCAGAGATGCTGTTCACCACTGTAGGGAGAAAATTTATGTGGGCAAAGCTCAGTTAGAGTTCAAGCTGGCCAGCACTGTGAAGGACAAATAAAGGGCTTTTTAAAATATGTTAACAGCAAAATGAGGGTCAGAGATAACATTGGTCCATTGCTTGACAAGGTCGATCACCTCACAGATGGGGATGCAGATAATGTGGAGATGTTTTAATGCCTTCTTCACCTCTGTCTTCAACACCAGTGATGGGCCCTGGGACCTCTGGAGCCCTGTGTTGGAAGACTGTGACTGGGGAGATGATAAACTCCCAGCTGACCCTGAACATGTTCATGACTTGGTGCTCCACCTGGATGCACATAAATCCATGGGACCCTATGGGCTTCATCCCAGGGTACTGAAAGAGCTGGTCAGTGTCATCATGGGACCTCTCCCCATTATTTTTCAATGGTCTCAGGAGCCTGGAGAGGTCCTGGTCAACTGGAAGATGACAAATATTGTCCCAATTTTCAAGAAGGGAAAGAAGGAAGACCCTGGTAATTACAGGCCTGTAAATCTTACTTCAGTGCCTGGTAAAATTATGGAGAAGGTTATTCTGGGAGTTCCTGAAAAGCATTTGAGAGACAATGCAGTCATTGGTCGTAGCACAGGTTCTTGAGGGGAAAGTCCTGCTTAACCAAGTTAATCTCCTTCTATGAAAAGGTCACCCATCTAGCTGACCAAAAGAAACTATTAGATGTTGTGGGGTTTGATTTTAGCAAAACTTTTGATGCTGTCTCTCACAGTATCCTTCTGGATAAACTGTCCAGCACACAGCTAGACAAGTCCATAATACGTTGGGTGAGCAACTGGCTGATGGGTCAGGCTCAAAATGTTATAGTAAATGGGGTTATATCAGGCTGGTGGCCAGTAACCAGTGAGGTTCCACAGGGCTCAATTTTAGGTCCAATGCTCTTTAATGGTTTTATTAATGATCTGGACACATGAATTGAATATACTTTGCTGACAAGACTAAACTAAGAGGAGCTGTGGACTCCTTCAAAGGTAAAGAGGCATTACAGAGAGAACTGGGTAGGCTAGAGAGCTGGGCAATCACTAACCATATGAAATTTAACAAGAGCAAATGCAGGATTCTATACCTGGGATCTGGCAATCCTGGTTATACATACAAACTGGGAATGAGAGGCTGGAGAGCAGGCCCATGGAAAGAGATCTGGAGGTTTGGGTGGACGGCATGTTGAAGATGCTGAAAGGTCTCAAGGGCAAGACTTGTGAGAAGCAGCTTGGACTTGAGGTCACTTGGTTTGTTCAGCTTGGCAAAGAGAAGGCTGACCTCATCGCAGTCTACAACTTGCTCAAGGGGGGCAGCAGAAGGGGAGGTGCTGATCTCCTCTCTCTGGTGACCAGCAACAGGACATGAGGAAATGGAATGAAGCTGCATCAGGGGAAGCTCAGACTGGACACCAGGAGACGGCTCTTCACTGAGAGGTTAATCATTTCCTGGAAGAGGCTCCCCAGGAAAGTGGTCACAGCACCAAGCCTGTCAGAATTCAAGAAGTGTCTGGATGATGCTTTTAGTTGTTTGCTTTAGTTTTAGGTAGTCCTGCAAGGAGAATGCAGTTGGACTTGATAATCCTCATGGGTTCCTTCCAACTTGAGATATTCTATGATTCTACATACTATTTAACATCAAATTAGGACTTGTAATAGACAATAATAGACAAAAAGACAAAAATTTATTATAATGTGCATTTTGAGTATGTGTAACATTTCCAATGCAAGTTCAAAGTAAGCACAAGACTTGGACTCTGCTTTTTCCCAGTTTGCCAAAGATCTCCACATTAATACTTCTCCAATTAATACTTCTCTCTGCAACCTGCTATCTTGTCTTACCAGAGCTGGAGCAAGGCCTTTGCAATGTAGTGGGAGGGATAACCCTTAGATTTACACAGAAGTACTCAAGGGTGAGAATTTTTGACCCTGAAATAATATGCAGTACCCCAGCTGCAATTCAGTGCACAATTAGTAGGTTTACAATTTCCTTGAGTTCATGACTCTTATTATTATGCTTTTCTTCATGTACAAATAAATGGAAAACTGGAGAGGAAAAATCCTTTACTTCTTCAACAAGCTGCATGTGAATATGGTGTTGTGGTGATATGAAAACATGTAAATAGTCTACCTAAATAGTGTTAAAAAATATGTCCCTTATTAAGAAAAAGATTGGTTACCAGTATTTCAATACTGGATTGAAATAGTGAGAGAGAGAGAGAGAGAGAGGTGATACTTACTGTCTGTTGTCAGTATTTGCGTTTTTTTGTGTTTGGACTTGATAAGCAATGTAAAGGTTGTGTGTGTTAATTTTGGTGGCTAATAATTGTTAATATAAATTAAGTAGAGAAAGGAATACTAAGAATTTTGTAGAAGAGCAGTTCATCAAGCACCAGCTATCTCCCATTTAGTCATGCTAAACGCCATTTAGGAAGATGATTTTCAGAGATCTCACGCCTTTCCTGTACCATCCATGCACTATCTGTCTAACCTCTTGAGAGTTTCTCTTCTTACTGAAATAGAAGATCAGGGTGCACAACATAATAATGATCATTGTTTTGGGGACTTAAGAACTATAAGAAGAACTATTAGCAGTCAGGAAAAAAAACCTAGTTAATAAGAGCAGTAACTCTACCTTGCAAGCAGCCTTTGAAGTATTACTACAAACAAACTAAACTAAGAAGCGGGGGAAAGGGACATTGTTTTCAAGCATACCTGAGATTAATTTAGCTTTTCATAGGGAAAAGGCAACTGCAGAACCTAATAGATGGATTGAGAGTGTGGAAGAAGGAACTAAGAGAATCTGTCACGTGATAACCCTCAGATGTGTGGCAGTGAAGGGAGTGGGCCTTCTGTAATGAATTTAAAGTAAGGAAGTAATATCATGGTTGCAAAAATAGTGTTACTGTAAAGAATCTATTTTGTAAGTATCAAATTCTTAAGGAGACTCATTTCTGAGGAATGAGAAATTATTTTACACCTTTGCGTTTATGAAAGCATGTTTTGCAGTTGTGAAGAAGTGGTGTGTCTAATTGCTAGGCTCAATTCATCAATTATTATGGCACTAGTCACAACTAATAATAAAACTGGGGGACTGGAGAAAGATATGCAATCCTTATGGCTATGTTTTAGGAACAAACAACTGTTTTGCTTTTTCCGCTTCGCTAACAGCCAGTGCCTGCATTTTTCTCTAAACTTCTGTACATTTTACATGAGATTCAATGGAAATAATCAGCATGAAAGAAGAGTAACAGTGAGCAGCAGCATAAACAATTGGATTTGAATCTTAATGAGGGAAAGCAACATCATGAAAGTAGGAAAAATACAAGGTCCCAAAAAGGCTATTGATACTGTGGCAGCTGTGACTGAGCCAGCAGGCTTCCTCATAATGAAGACCCTATTGAAATTAATTACAGCCCTCCCACAACCCTCCCCTTCTCCAGCTATGCCTATGTGCAAAATTTTGCAAATTGTAGTTTTGTCACAACTAGATTTCATTTGCAGATACAAATTTTCTTTGCTTTTAAAAAGTGCTAGAAGCTTTCAGAAGAATTCTTAATATTGCCTTTAGCATACGAGCTTACTTGTGTAAGCTATTTGCCTAGTGTTACTTGTATGTTTTCTGTCTTGTGGTTTAAGGCTTTTTGCTAAATCTTAGTAGAAAAGAGCTATTGAGTTACAGCACAGCAGTATTCTTTTAAGGTCTTTGAATATTATAGAGACACTAGCATAATTTTAATCTAAATAGTAAGTTTCCTAACTGCACATGATCTCTTCCTTTCTCTAGTGAGTATCTGTATAGTATAGTGAAACTAGGAGGGGAAGCATCAGTTAAAATTTTGTGCAGCTCTAGGGAAGTAATCCCTTTTTTCTCTGGAAGATATGTAATATGGTAAATTCACTAAAATGGAAGCCGAAAATATAAGGAAAATGTATGGCATGCTGAAATACTTCCTGGTGCAGCTGGCTTCCACCAAAACTATGCAGTTTATTACAAATGGGGAAGATCTGTGAGTGTAGAAAAAGGAAGGTGCTGAGCCCAGGCTAAAAAACTCACTCTGTAAGAGATGAAACCTTGAAATTGTTTTGAGATACCTGCAGAATCTGCTTTTTAGATTTGTCTTCCCTCTGTAATTTATAACCCTGCATGCACATTCTTACCCAAACCAGCTAGCATAAAAGCATAACAAAAAAGTGATGGATTTTTTTTTTAAGTAATGGTGGAAGGAATGGGAGCGCACTACAGTACTTGGCACACCTGCTGGAGGCAAGGTGATTTGGGAAGCAGAGAGGTACTTAGCTTGCCACTTTCCAAGTTCACGTTGCCTCTATAACATTTACAGGCTTAATTTTTGGTTAGTCATTCAAGAGTAAATAAGGCATTATTATATATTTTTAATAATAATATAATTTAAATATACTTAATTGTGATAATTACATTTAGATCTCCATTTTACCGTTATTCTGCTCTTGTTACCTTATCTGTTATTACAAGAAGCTTAATTCTTCACCATTCTTTTAATCTTATTTTTAAGCTTTGTACCTGTGAAACAACAGTTCCTACTTCCTCTCTATTTGAAATTAAAAGAAAAGGCTATTGATTGGTTTGGTTTTGTATTTACATTTTCCAGTATCTGGTTAGAATTGTCAAGAGAACTGTATGAAGTAGTTAATCAGACTCTATAATTGTTTCTTCTATGGTTCCTAAAATTTTAGGTCATGATTTGCTGTAGTAAATACAGCAGGAATGTCACACAATGGAGGTTTATACAGTACTTTGAATCAAGAGCAATGTAAGCAAGATCATTTATAAAAGTTGAACCATCAGTAAGAACATCTGTACTATAAATAGCAGGTTATTTAGTCAGATATTTAATTTTGGAAGAGGCAGACATTCACAATTATATCACTAAAGAGGGAACAGGCCTTTGCAAATTTACCTTGGTGTTTTTATAGTGTTTACACATTAGATTTAAAGATAAACTGCAAAAGAAAAAGAATGGCAACCCAATCCTTTTTTGTTGCTTGGTTGAGTATTGTTTTCCTTTTTGACTCTGTTTATTTTAAGGTGAAAAGTGACGTATGGAATAGATTGTCCATTAATTAAGGAACTATTCTTGTAATCAGAAGAAGTATGTTTAGTTTTCTTGTGGGATCTTACCTAACCAATTAAGCCAGTGTCTGGTTTCTTATCTGTAAAGTGATAATGTTAGTAAACCTCTGCCTCACTGGGTATTTCAAGAACAGCAACACAAAGGACATAAGATCCCCTGGTAATACAGTGATGACAAGTAGGTTTTCAAAAGGGAAAGTTAGAAGGAAGCAGTGGAATAAGCTGAGACTTTTTATCTCTCAACAAAATATGTAGCATATAAGCTAAACAAAGGAAACATGGGATTTGAAAGAAGGCTTTTTGTTTATTTATACTTTCAATCACAGGCCAGTGTTTCAGTGAATAGCTATAAGTATTTTTTATCTTATAAGTTTTTGGACTATTGATCAAAGAGTCTGCTGGGAAATTATGTCCTTTGCTAAGATAAATTCCTAGAGAAAATGTCATATTATTCACTGAGATTTATAAAGTCATCTGGGGGGGGGGTTGGACATCCAGATTCAAAGAATTTTAATTTGGAATTGGGAATTATTTAATTGAATTTCCCTTAGACAGAGTGCCTCAAACAACTTTGGAAAATCTCAGCATAAATGTTTAAATGTTCCAGCTCTTAAGAGTATATGCTTTGTGAAAGGAAGAATATGGTCCTTCAGATACAAAATCAGTGTTTATCTGTGCTGCTGTCTGCACATCAGTTGACTAGCAATGTGTGATTTAGCCAGGCAGTTATTACCCTGGTGGTCTTCAGTTGCAAGGGACAAATGGACATTGTGATCATAAGTGATCATGTTGCCTTGCAAAAAAATGCTGATGCTTAAAAGGCCTTGAAAGAATGTGGATGCTATGTCACTTTGAAAAGTAAATTAAATCTGTAAATGTAAAGCTACTTCAGGTCACTGGAATGTATTTATGGAAGCTTATCATGTTTTGTAGTTAAACATTATCATTCCTAGATGAGAGCACTCCTGTGTCATTGCACCTATAACAGCTAAGCCTCATGAAGTTCCAGGGCAGATGCCCTCTCAGAAACTGTCTGGGAGAAAACCAGCATTTTATCCCAGTGGTCCTTGATACAAAGCTGCAATATTTTATGAGCACTCTGTAGAGATTCCTGTTTAAGCCCAGAATTTTCCCTTAGCCAACAGTGGCTATAGTTTTCAGTCTGATATTCTTGAAGCATTTACTTACCCTCCAGATCTTCAGATATTTTTTATTTATTGCTTTGTTTGTGATTCTTTGGTTTAATATGTCAGTTCCCGATCCTAGAAGATGTTCAGTTTAAAGAAAAAAATTAAAAATTACTAAACTGTAGATTAAGATGGGAATTGTAAGGATTCTTATCAATATTCCTTCATTGTCTCAACAAGTGTTAGTGTTCTCAACAAGATTTTTCAGAGCTGTAAAATAAAAATCCATTTTCAGAATTGTAAATTATTTGCTTTAAATATTTTACTTCTTTTCATGCTACGTATAGCTTAGACATAATAAATTGAGTATCAGCCTTTTCTACTCATATTTCACTGCCTTTGCAGCACAATATACTCTGAATTTTGGTAGGGCTTTTGCATGGATGAGGACTATAGGTGCTGCTTGCCTGCAGTCTTGTTGCTGGCGTCTGATATACCAACTGCCTACTGCTGCTATTTTAAAATGTTGTCATTAATAAACATTTCTATGAGAGTAGGAGGTGAATCTGATATTAAATAACTATATTTTAAACATGAGTTATCTGAATATTATGATTCATATCACAAGATGAAATACCTGGAAACTGCAATGAGCTTGTTTGGTACTATACTTTTAAATTTCAATTACAGAAGTATTGAGTGCATTCTGCTGCAACCGAAGTCAGTGTGGATTGTGTTTGGACATATAACACTAAGCTGGAAAAATCAGATCATTCTTATTAAAATAGTAAAAATTTTAGTATATTTCTCTGTATTTGAAGTGTTTGTAAAATAGGGATAATAACAATGATTCCTGTTCTAATGTAATTTTGTGAAAATACACCAATTAATATTCATGCAATATCTAAATAACATATGGACAATCATTATAAAAAAAACCCCACAAATTATATGTTGAAACAGTGAGTAATTTGAAGTTAATAAGGCCTGAAAACTCATCTTAAACAATTAGAATATATATAAAAAAGGTATATATACTGAAAGAATAAGTAGTGTCCATTCCCTATACCTTTAAAGTAGACATCGTAACCAAAACTAGAGTATAATCATAAGGTTACAGACTCTGTAATACTGACATGCATATGTATAAATGAACTGAAATTTGTATGTAGGCTTAAACTCCATCATTTCCTAACTTCTGAATTATTTTCAGCCTAATGATGTTCTTGGTTTTTTTTCTTGTTGATGCATTGTTTTCAATTATTTTCTAAGTAGATAATAAGGTTCATGAGAAAGCAAACAGAAAATCCCAGGTATTCTGCCATGGGGGACTATGATGGTAAACATTGTTTTAGCAGCCATACTTAAAATTTTATATCTACACAGATACTTTTTGCAACCAGAGTAGACTTCCTCTACTTATTGATCAGCTCAATGAAAAAAACATGCACATTATTATGCCTCTTTCTGATATGTGGGATCCCTTCTGTACTGTCCTCTGTTGAAATATTGTTTATTGTACTTCAAGGAATTGACCTCTCATTTCTCATGTACTCCCACTCACCATACTTAGTTTGCCCCAATCCTCACACTCATTCTGGTCAAAACACCTCTGCCAAGCCAGTCTGGCTGTGCTCCCCGATCTTTCTGTCTGATCTTCATCCCTTTTCCAGCCCCTCCCTACAAATAACAGTCTACTTGTAGTGCTCCTCTGGTAGACAATATAAAATAGTTCTTTATCCAGCTCTTGTCAATCTTTCTCTCCCTTCTGGCCTCGCACCTTAATTTCCTTTGCTTCCTCTTTACAATGTCTCCCCTAATTATCTATTCTCCTTCTTCCTTGCTTCAGTCCATTATCTTCTCCTTCTCTGTCTCTTACAAGTCAATTCCAATTGATTTTGTATTGTTTTCCTTCCGGTTTCTTTCCCTAAATCATATATATGTTTTCCTTGCATCACATTTTATTCTAAACATAATCTCAGTCTAATACATCCATTGTTTTCATGCCACTTCTAATAACCTATCAGGTCCTTCTCTTTCCCTTGTTTCCATCACTACCTCAGCCTCCAATCCCTCCTTTCCTACTTCTTGTCTCATTGCATAGTCTGTCATGACTGTTCTTCCCCGGGCTCTTAAACTCAGTACTTTTGTGTCAAATATGCTTTCTCTCTTTTCTCCAGTTATAGCCTTCCTACCCAGTCAAACCCATCTCATAGCTTTATTTTCACACTTGAACATCTGCCTTTAACTTTCCACAGAGCTTTACCAAAACATGGCAGTTCCCAGATCTCTTCTTCCCAGCCTCCTCCAGCCCCATGCAGCTGCTGCCACTCACTCAGTGAGACGCTTGGGGTGGCAGGAAAAGTAAGCAGTAATAACAGTAGGTTGCAGTGATGGTTGAAATCAGCAGATATTCAGGTGTCATCAAGGCAGCTGGGGAAAGAGAATATAGATTTCTATAGCAGATTTGCAATAATAGCCATTAGGACTTAAGTATATTTGCCAAAGTGATGTTGAAGTAAATTCTGAGCAATATTGCTGTTTCAGTTCCTGTTGTTTTCTTGTATCAATTTCTTCTTCTCAGTTCAAACAATTTTTTTTCTTTATATTTTCTGAACACCGCTTCAGTCACTGGAGAGCTTAAACTATGCCTTTGGGCGCTGGGCATTGTTAATTGTTACAACATAAGGAACAGTTATGACTGATAGATTTCCCCTGTGGCCACCTGTGAAACTTTCAGAATTTCAACATCATTCTGTGTAATTTGGCAGCCTGAATGTCCCACATTTCATGCCATTTTAAAGCTGATCTCTTTGGAGGTTCATACATACTGTATATTGTTAAAATTAACCACAGCTAAAAAATTGGCAGTATGTTCTCTGGTAATTAGAACACAAAGTGCAACCTGTTAAGCTCAAAATCTTGTTATGGGCAAAAACCCCACACTCTATATGTCTAGCCAAGAATCTACTGTTAGTATAAGTGAAATGTTTGCAGTTTAATAAAAGAATTATTAGTCCAGATTAAAGAGTATTTCATTTAGGTAGGCATGGAACTGAATGTCACTGTACTTATAAGGGATACAGAACAGGAGACCCCAAACAATTGTTTTACTAGACCATTCTAGCTTATTGATTTTCATCCTGGTTTTTGCTTTTTCCTTTTTGATTTAGTTTTTTTCAAATAACTCCCCAAATGAAAGAATGTATAAAAATGACATTTCAAATAGAAATAATGTTGCTTAATTGAGAACTATAATTCCTTAATAGAATCCCAAAAGATGCCAACATTTTTTAGCATCTTTAATGTAGGACCTAGTTTTACTGCTTTTGTTGGGTGGCGTTTCTTAGAAATGCTGGTTTTTGTATACTGCGTCTAAATCTTGATATTTAAAGGAATCATCTCAGTTTGGAGTCTAATCAACTCTATGATCTCACCATAGTCAGTGAACAGAAAAGTCCATCTTTAGGTGGTAATTGGTATTATCGATGCACCTTACGGTGGTGAAATGTACATTAAAAAAATAGAGAGCTAGATACTGAAAACTGACAGAAGGAAATCAGGGATGTGTGCAAGAAACAAGTAATATGAAAAATATAGTTATAGATGTAAACCAAATTCTGTAATTATGTACTTGTGATATAAACCCCCAACTTCTAGATAATTGTCTATAGAAAATTATATGAACGTCATAGTATGCCTAAGACACATTTCAGTATGATACAGAGAGTTAGTATTGTAGCAGCAGTTACAGTCTCAGTGTCCTTAGTACCAATGTTTAGTTATCAGTGGAATTCAATAGTGTTTTCCCTGCAAAGGATATTCATAGGCTTATTTCAGTGGTGGATATTCAGCCAGGTTTACTTTCTGCAAGCTATGGTCCTACTATACTTCTTCCAAAAAGATACCAATCTTTGTAAGCCTGACATGGTGCACTGCTGCAAATACACAGTGTCTTGTACATCAATACGGAGTCAAGGTAATTTTTTCATATTGCTTTTATGCTGTGATAAATGACTGCATGCAACAAACAGATTTGTGTTAGACTCCACATGTATGTCAAACTATCCTGTACTTTTCTTGACCTGGATCTGGCCTGGGTAATCATACTCCATCCTTAAGTACAGGTATCGTGACCCTGTTTTAAAAAAACCCTGGTCTTCATTACTCACTTCTTGACACAACTATAAATTCCATACTTTTTTTACTTCCTCAGCACATGTCTAAATATTTTGTTTATGTCGTGTGTTCTTGAGGACCATACTGGTCAGGAACACATCTCTGTGAACAATATTTGTAGTAGTAGTAGTAGTGATAAAGGTTTAGCAAGGCTTATTTTAATTTCAAAACTTAGATTTAAATAAGTGCATTTTGTCTTCAGAAGTAGTATACATTCAACATTTAAGAAGCTGCACACACCTACATTCTTTTGTTAAAAGAATGTTTTGTTACATTCTTTTGCTAAAAAATTAATACAATTGTCATGTAATATCCTTGGTGGAATATGTACATAAAAGCTACATAAATTCTAATCTGAAAAATTGTATCTGATGAATGAGTCTATTTTTCATGTAAATTTTTTAACATGGTTGGCAAAATGTTTCTAAATGCACTGGATTTTTAAATAAAACTATTCATAATTAGTTTTGTATATTATATAGCTTAAAGAACAGTTTTATTTTTAGAAATTTATCAAATTTTAAGTACAGTGTTTACTAAGTGTGAGTGAACCTGCTGAACAATCTATGTTTCCTGATTGCAGCTTCCTCATGTACAATAGAATAAATTGGTTGGTGATTATAAACTATGTTTTTGAACTTCACTATATTTCTGCATAAGAAGCCTGAATCTTCACTGAGGATTCCAAAAGTAATGTAAAGGGTTCTGTTCTAATTTTCATGGTATACAAAGTTTGCACGTGTCACAAATAATGTGAACTTTGTAAAGTAAGTGTGGTTTATGTGTTTTTAATAATGTCCCTTTTTTTGGCATTTAGCTCCCTATTGCAGCTTAAACCCTATCTTGAGGAATGGTGGAATCATAAATAAAACAGGTGGTCCCGCTGGAAGTAAAGTTCGTTATTACTGTAAACCTGGGTATAGAATGATTGGTCACAACAATGCGACGTGTAGGCGTCACCAAAATGGCATGTATCAGTGGGATTCTCCCGTGCCAATCTGCCAAGGTAAGAGAATGTTTTCTTCTTGAGTATGCTTTTATAATTTCATTACAAAGAATATTTTACAAAAGAGAGATACAGCATTGTCAATACTGCTGTATGCCGAGAGACACACTGACATCATGAGTTTATCTAAATACATATTGAATTGTGAATTTAATGTATGCAAAGCTGAAATATTAAGTAGATTAATGCAGTCACATACAGACCAAATGAAAAATACCTTTACAGTACTTCTTTATTTAATAAATGACATATCTCTAAACAGTCCACAGCTCATAGTATTGTTGTATTACAGAACATTTTATAAAAATTCAGTAGTTTTCAGGCATTAATTTGATTATTCTAGAAAATCACTTTATAAGCAGTACTTTAATGACATAATTTGTGACTTCTGCTTTTTTTGTGTACCCTGGAGTTAACCAGGATCTACTTTAACTTGTTCCAGACATTTGTTAAGAGTAGCTGCTATTTGTCAAATGTCTATAATTTTCTTTACGAAAAGCCACACACAAACTACAGAGGAGTAACATAAAGTAATACAAAGCTGTTAAATATGGTTTGTTTTAGTTAAAAATGTTTTTTCACACAGTGAAACAGTGGACACTAAGGAGCTGTATGTCAGATTAGGAATGTGGGTGAGAGGAGAAAGACTGCTAATTCTATCCGTATCATAGATGGCCTAATCTAATGTTTACATCTGCGTCTGCTTCTAGCCGCCTTTGCTTATAGGAAGAAAGGGTAGTAACATCCGTATTTAAGACTTGTTGGAACTTCTTTGATTAAAACCTGTGTTTAGTTGCCCCTAACTTTGATGACATTAACAGCAATGCTTCATGTCAAGGATGATTCAGATATTTCTAAAAACAACATAAGATGGAAGTTCTATTTTGCACCTTAAAAAAAAAAAAAAGGAAAAGGTCAACTGAGATTTGGCATAATGCTTACTCTTCTATTAAGGTTGTGTTATTTATAAGAAAAGTAGAAAGCTGCAGAAATTTGGCTACAGTTGAAGAACTTATTCACATCTTTTATACAGAGTGATTTAGTAGCTAAATATTTCCTCAGGTGAGCATTTTCATGCCTAGATGGGTACACCCTTACCAGTCCAGGGAGAAGCTCAGGCTGCCAGTGTGCCACAAGCAGGATCTGTATATCTGTGCTTCCAGGCTCCAGGTTGTCTTCTAATCTTATATACCATAATGTGTTATGGCATATGATGCTGTTTGTCCTTCCTGAAGGTCACCAAATTATGGGGGAATCTGTGTGTGGGCTGGGCATGAGGTAAGTTTAGGGACAAGGGCTGCTTTTGAGCTTACTTGAAATGCATTTTAGGTGCAGTAGCTGGTGCTGGCATAGGTAGTGAAAGCTCACAGATACTTTGCAGTAAAGAACCCAGAATGATGCCTAGGCCTACATCTTGGTCAGAAGAAGTAATTCCATTCAAGATTAAGACTAAATTTAAACATCTGTACATGAGCTAAAGTTTTAATTAATTTGTTTAAACATAGTACCCTAATGTCTTTTACCTGTTCTCCATCTACCAGTCCAGAAAGGCACAAGCTTCTGTGTTATATCCACTAGACTTGTCAGATGTGTTGAGAAAGGCTTGCCAAATTACCATTCTAACTTTGAAAACTGTATCTAAACGCAATGAAGTGCGTGAGGAATTCTGCATAAAAAAGAGAGCAGTTCTTTGAACACTTTAAGAAAAATGTCCCCACTTTTAAGGGAAGAATGGAATAATTCACAGAAAGTGCAAGAGATGATATGCAGATATGTGCAGGACTTGACATGAGGTCCCAGGACTCAACTGTGGATAACCGGGGGCAGAGTGCCAGAAAGTAATAAATTCTGAACAAATATTAATCAGACTTCAGAAAGTCATATGATACTTCAGATACTGTGTCTATCCTTGTTATTTTATCACTATGTGCAAGAAATAATAGTGAAATTTTAGCAATGCAGCATGTTCAGAAATATATTTTTTTCTTTAATTTTTAAGGCATATTTATATTTTCAGCAATATATGTGGCTGTGGACATGTAGATTTCTGTTAGCACTAGGGAAAAAAAGATTTAGGAGATAGGGAATGAGTTTAATCTTTACTAGAAATTTCATATTAGTGTAGGATTCCTCAATTTTAATATGTCACTTTTAAAACTGACACAACTTGTATGTCTGGATGAAGCATATATTTTTCAATAAACTCTGAAATGGAAAATATGTTTGTAAATTTGTTAAGTATCTCTTATCAAAATACATGCATTCTCTTTGAAAATTAATTAAAATTACACTTTTGCTCCAGCTCATGGATTTCATTATAGGATGTTTCCATATACAAATGCCCTTGATTAAGTCCGAAATTTCTGTAAAACCAGTTCTGCAGGGTTACATTTGTAATTAACAACTTGACTGTGTCAGAATTAATGTTGAAATCAAATTTGATTGTGTTATGAAAAAGGGGAGTTCTTTTTTGAATATTTAATATAGCAATATCAATTTTAATATGAACCCATCTCTAGTATGGGTTAATCTGGTAAGGTCAATCTTATCAAATGCAGATGCATGTAATAATGTCCTGGACAATATTTAAAGGACTTGACTCCTATCTAGGAAATTAGAAGTTATTTTTATTGCTTTTATTTAATTTGTGAAGGAAAAAGAGAAACGTGAGTCATGCTACATTCAAAATATTTATAAGCTGAGAAAATAGCAATTCTTATACAATAGCAGTATAATACAGATAGCTGTTGAGAGGAAAAAGTATATGCCACAGTAAGGATCTTGGCAACTACATAAGTATGTCATCTTAGTCACTGCTTAGCTGATGTCCAGACCCCCATGTTGGGGGAGAGTAAGAAAGGAAGGATAAGGCTCAGAGATGTATAGGTGATAAGAGAAAATAAGAGAAAACCTTGGCAAGAAGAGCAGGGAGAATCAAAAACTGAAAGCAAGAAAGAGTTGTCAGGGTCAATGTGGCTCAGGAGTGGTGGGTTTGCAGATAGCTGGATGCTAGGTTCTATGTCTGCCCTGGGGTAGAAGACATTACATTTTTTTAGGGAACCAGCTTGAAAACATCCATTTGCAGTTTCCCAAGAACCATGAGTCTGGGACCACCAAGCTGTTTAATCATAAAATTAGCTGTTCTGCATGTTTAAGCATGGAATTAAACTCAGACCTTTTACCTTTTCAATGAAGGTTATTATGCAAAAAATGTCCCTCTTAGCACACAGTCTTAAAATAAAAATGTGAGGTAGGTAGCACATTTTAGGAATTCCAAATCTCAGCTTCCTCTTATAACGTATTTTAAATTTATGATAATATTTCAAAATATAAAACTGTAAGAGAAGTGTAGTACTTCACACTAAAAAACCAGAAGTTTGAGGGGGAACCTGGTAACAATCTTCTAATATACTGAAAGTAGCTGCAAAGAGGGATGAAATAATTATCTATGTCCTTTCTAGATGGAGGAATTACAGCTAAATTTACTTCAACAGGATCTTAAGTTAGACTTTTCTTTATTTTTTCCTTCATTTCTCTGAGGGGCTAGTGAAACACTGGAACAGATTGCCTATGAAAAATGTGGAATTGTCATCATTGGAGGTCTTTAAGGAACAAATTAGATGAACCTTCGTCAAGTATAATTTTGGCTTGTGATAGGAGACTAAACTAGATGACCATTCATGACCTCTTTTTACACCCACAGCCCTAGACCACACAGCCCTGTTTTCTGTTTCTTTGTTGATTGTGTATGTATCCAAGTCTGAGAATTAGGATTTCTGTGGCATGGCTCTCCCTGATGTTTCCGGTCAGATACCATAAACATAAGCCACACAGCATGTTTTTTATTATGAATCCCACTTTTAGGTACTTCTCTATTGCTACCTTTAATTTTAGAGTGTTTAAATGCTTTTTTCAGCACTATGTTCTATACCAGAAACAGGTCACTAAATGATAAATCCTTGTGCATTAAATTTAGGGATCTTCCAGTATATGGAAATAAACACAGTGTCTGACTATAATGCAGTCTCCAGCTTCTTTTCTGTATGCAGTGAATTTGTATGCTTTAAATATGAAAAAATACATAAGCATCTTAAAAGTATATAGGTGTATAGATATTTTAAAGGATTGCCATAAACTTTAAATTTACTGGTTTTCATAAGAAATAAATTCCAGTAACACATGTAGAACATTAAAGAGCAACTAAAACTGCATCTCAATTTCTAGGTAGTAAAAGGCTTTTCCACTTGCTTTGATTAACAAGTGTAGCCTCAAGAAATTAGTAGCAGCAGGAATATTTATTTCTAATCCCAGTTTCTGGACGAGAAGCAAGCAACAAATAGATGGACTGTAACAGGAACAGTGCCAGAATGCCAAAACTGCTTTTAAGATTAGTAGGTAAAGCAAAAGTGAGAATAACCTCCCAAAGTAGCAGTACAGGATCCAGCAGCAGCTGAGAAAAGGAGACAGTAGAGGACTGAGTTACAACACTAAGAATAAAAGTGGTGAAGTGTGACACTAAGCACCGATTTTGAGGTGCTTTAGTACACTGGACATTGCATCAGACCCGGCACAATGGATTGGCCCACCTGGGTGTGACCTGGGTGTTGTACATCTTTTATTGTTTAAACTAACTTGCACATAAGAGCTACTCAGTCTTGAACTTTTCAGTAGTTTCTAGAAAGGTTATTGCTAAAGATGAAGAGCAAATGCTAACAGAAGTATTTGCTTCTAACATGAACTAAGCAGACCTGGGGTTTTTTGTTGTTTGTTTTCACATGACATAATAAATTCTTCTTGCTCCATAGAAACCACTAAATTATTTGAGGTTAATTAATGTTTGAAGTATTTAGAGGGAACTAGAATAAAGTCCACTTGTATGTAGAGATCTACACGTACATGGATGAGTGATAGGCTGATAGTTCTGAATTTTGGTTTTATATAAATAAATGTATGCACACTTAACGCAGAGACTGTTGTTTTGATATCAGAAAGGAGATCTGGAAAAGAAGCTGGCAAGAAGTTAAATCAAACATTCAGAAAGATTGCCACAAGGCAGAAAAGAACTGAGAGGCTTGTTAGGACAGGGAGGGACATAGTGCAAGGCTCTGGAGACACTGAAACATTTCACAGCAAGCATGACTGGAAATGGTGAATGCATAGGCATTTTTATGATGTAAAATAAACTGACAGCTTAACTTTCTGGCAATTCAGCATGCAAACTGACATTTTGGAAATGTAAAATTCTGCTTACGTGACAGAGGGTCAGAAATGGTTCTGGTTGTAAGTAAAGGATTAAACTGGTTATTAGGGGAGTAGATAGAGCACTGAACCAGATGAAGCTCAGCTGCCTATTCTGGGTACACCAGAGGCCTGAAAGCCATCACTTCTGCTGTGGTCATCTTTTGGGGAATGATTCCTAATACAAAGGTCTGATGCCACGGGAGCAGCAGAACTTGCTTTTATCCTTCCCCTTCTCCACTTTCTCTAACACCATTAAGAACAGTAATCCTGGGTCTTCAGAACCCCTTTCTTACCACTTTTCCCTCCCTTGTCTGTCCCACTACTACTCCTTCTAGTGGCAGGAGGCTTCAGCCCTTACCCGCAGGTGGAGAAATACTTTATTTTGAGAAGGCAAGAGCAGCGCTGGTTAGGGTGCAACTAGTGCCAAGAAGTTATGTTGCAAAGGAATCAGCTTATTTTGGAACATTCTTACCATTCTACTTTGACATATTCCAGATGGAAGAAAACAACTGAAATGAACTAACCATTCATCATTTTATAATGCTTACCTTTCCTCATTATAATCATATGCAAAGTACTTAGTTGTATTTAATTTAAATGCATCAAATGTGGCAATTTGGGAATACTGAAAACAAATTTGAGTGTTGTGTTTATGGTACCATGACAACATATTGTGAAATTAATCATTTACATTGAATTGGGTAAATGATAATAAAAATCAGATTTTTTAAAAAATACTTATTTTCACCTCTGTTTAACAGATTTCAGACAAAGGCTGTCATTTCTTCTTTTGAAATATCTTGACTTTATTAAAGTAATAAAACTTCACAGTGTCAAGGGGAAAGAACAAGTACCCAAAGGACTTTTTAACTCCTAAAACATTTAATTGCTTCTTACGATTGACTGTATACATGAAAAAGACATTTTCATCTGTAAAACTACACTCTTTATTGGTAAATATTTAGAAATGAAAGCTTCAAAGCTGTGTTTTATTCAGTGTATTTATTTACTGAAGAGTAATAAACGGATGCCATTCTTAAAGCAGGTAGTGATCCTGTATGCACATACATATTGTATGTATTGTATATTCTGAGATACTGTTAAATGAACTGTAATGAGCTCTTGTAAAACAAATAATAATTAAGCCAAAAAACTAGATGCTGCTCAAACTTCCTTCAGTTGACAGCAAATTAAACTTTGTGAGCTTGAGACAATAACTCTTTGTCTGGAGAGAGATTCAAATGGAGCAAAAAAATGTGAAAATAAGTCTGTAAGTAATTTCCTTTATGATATGGAAAAATAATAAGTCTGAATTCACATAGTATTTAGCATTCTGAAGTGAATGAGTCAAATACATAAATACATGTTTAAATATCTGAAGAATGCCCTTAACTTCAGTGGAGCTCTTTCCCATCTAGTCATATATTTAGGTGCTTTCCTCATCAGACAAAAAATGTTAACTTGAATTCCTAAATAACTTTCTTTTATATGTATAGAACAAACAAATATGAAGTTTGTTTACAGTAGTGCAGGAAAGAAAGAAACCCTGAAAGAATGGAAGAAGACTATTAGAAAGCATTTAAGTATTTTCCAGTTCATTGCTTCTTAGACCAAATCACTTTGGACACTTTCTTGATTTTTTCCCTAGCAAATAAACCATTGCCCTTAGCTTATGTTGAAATTTCTGACTCTACAGTGATTAAAAAAAATAATGATCTATAAAACTTCTGTCTTTACTAGATGCACTTCAAAGTGTTTATCAATGTTTTAAATACTGCTACATTTATCAGAATGTTGTAAATAGCATGGAAAATTAATTTCCATTGTCATGCATTGGGATATGTCAAAATTACTAATCTATGTTTCTTATTTCAGTGGTGGGAGAATATTTAAAGAAATTTATGAGAAAATGTCAATTCTTTACCTTTTTCTTTCCTTTCTTTTCAGCTGTATCTTGTGGTATTCCTGAATCCCCTGGGAATGGCTCAGTTATAGGTAATGAATTCACTTTGGGCAGTAGATTGATATATGAATGTAACGAGGGCTTCAAGCTAGAATCTAGTCAACAAGCAACAGCAGTGTGTCAAGAAGATGGATTATGGAGCAACAAAGGGAGGCCACCTGTTTGCAAATGTAAGTGTGCATGTATTTCTCAAGCATATTTCCGTTGAACTTTCTCAGGAAAATCTTCGCTGGAGATGTTTAAGTTTTATGTATACATACTCCCTGAACTGGCCATTCAGGAATATATAATCATCCTCAAAAAAATCTCAATTAACATTATTAGATAACTCAGTTTCATGTATATTTTCTTATTCTGAATTATGTACTCTTCTCCATTTTCACAGTATAAAGTTACAACCACCAATTTTAATTTCTTTTAATGTAACTTCTAAAGGAATAGAAGCAAACCCTACTTCTTAAAATAATGCTAGCACAGATAATTAAGCTGAGTAAGAGTCCGTTAGTCTTCATTTTTGCCTTCTGTCAGAACTAGTCAGTGTAATGCAGACTCCCCTACCATGTGACATGGCCTTTCATTTGCATTGGGCTACCAGTGCCCGTCTTTGTACTAGATGAAAGCAATAATTAACTGAGCCTGACTTTGAATACATGACTTGAAATACCAATTAGGACATAGTCTTAAAATTATTAATTGCTATAACACTATACTTAAAATTTTTGAGAGTTAATATAGAATCTTGAATTAATCAACAGTATATGTACGTGCTTTCCAGATTCTGAATTTGAAAAACACTTTAGCTTTTCAAACAAGTAAAATTCAACTTATTTTTAAAGAAAACCTAAAATGCTGTGAATATAAGAATTGTGAAGTTACACATGATTGTGAAATGGTTTTCATTTATTTGAATTAATTGACAGCAAATAGTTGTTAGAAAACATTGCTGACAGTTACTTCAAGAGATATTCTAAGCATCCCTGAAAGATGATAATTTAACCTAATCTTGAAGACCTTCCTGAGTATTCTATTTCAGTATTTTAGTTTTTTTCCCTTGCAAAGTTTTCCTAATATATATAACCAGAATCTGTTTTTCTGTAGTGTAAAAGCATTATTTCATTTTGTATTCACAGTGAACAAAGAGAAGGTATGCTATTCTGCCTTCATTCTTTTTAAGGTGTTTGAAAACTCTTGTTTTTTCAGGGTGGTGCATTATCCTTAGGCGGCAGCCAGACCCTCACCCAGCTGCTCACTCTTAAAGAAACAGGGAACATAATAGGATGAAAGGTCTTGTGGATCAAGACAAGGACATAGAGATTACTTTCACAGGACTTGACTTGGGGAAAGTTAATTTAATGCATTGCCAATTAAAATAGGGCTAAATACCTTTCAGGAAAAAAAAAAATCAAAAGAACACTTTCCTCCCCCTAATCCCAGGGTCAACTTTACTTCTTTGTCCTTGACTCTTACCCCCTCCCCACGCAGTGCTGGGGGATGAGGAATGGGAGTTGTGGTCAGTTTATTAAAAGCTCCTCTCTGCTGCTCCTTCCCTCTCACACTTTTTATCTGCTCTAGCATGGGTCTTCTCCACTGGCTGTTGTCCTCCAGGAGAAACTTGCTCTAGCATAGGTCCTCCATTGGCTGCAGTTCCTTCAGAAAATATCTACTCGCTCCAACATGGGCTGCAGTGTGGATATATGCTCTGGTGGTCTGTGGGCTCCATGGGCAGCAGCAGAATACCAGATCTGGTGCCTGGAGCACCTCCTCCTCCTTCTTCTGTGACCTTGGTCTTCCCTCTGCTGCTTGTCACTCTTTGTTCACTCCTCCTCTGTCTGTGCAGTGTTTTATCCTTTCCTAAATACACTTTCCAAGAGGGCCACTATCTTGGCTGACGGGCTTAGCTGTGTACTGTGGTGGGTCATCTGGAACCGGCTGTGTCCAGCAGCCCAAGCCTCTCCTTACAGAAGCCACCCCTACAGCACCCCTCCCTGCCCCACCAGCACCTTGATTCTTCCACCCAATACACTCAGTCAACTATTCTGTAGCAATAACTGTCTTGCTGTGATTCTTTCTTACTCTTTCTTCATACTTTTTGGACCGGTGATTCTCATTATTGTCCTCTGGACAATCTCAAGGTGATCTACACCTTTCTTGAAGGAGAGTACCCAAAACTGAACACAGCAGCTCCACAGAGTACATAAGAAGGATTATTCAAAACCAGCTGTGATCACACAGACATGCTCTGAATTCAGAGTCATGTGCAGAGGGAAGGCAGTGCTCCAGTGTATTGAACTGCACTTCATTGTGTCAGAAAAAATTGACAAGGTACAAAAGACATAACTTGAATGATTAATCAGCAGAAATATCAACATAATTTTTTGGAGGGAAGAGGCCAGGTGACCTAGCTGGGGATTAAAAATACTGAATTAATAACACCATACCTGCAGTGAAAAAAAAAATATCTTGTATTATGAAATTGTCAAACTTAACCAGACAATGACTACCCTGTAAAAAAAGCATTTGACTTTAAAAGGTTTTATTTAATATTTATAATAGCCTAACAAAATGTATGTAACACCTTTTCTCTTCTTTTTTCTTTTTCTAAAAATATATTGTTTGACAAATAATGCAGTTACTTCTAAAACTAGGAGTGCTAAATTAAAATGCTAGAGATCTACACGGCAATATTACAGTCAATGTTTTCAAAATGGATTGCTATTCAGAGGCAGGCATGCTTTACCCACTGTTTCTTGCTTGAAAAGTGAAGAAAAGCTTAGACAATCTGCATAACAACCTTTTTTTTGTAGTGTTGCTGCTGTAAGGATAAGTGTATTTAGTCTCCAGAGATAGAAACATCTCAGACTTGATGAGCAGCAAACACAGCACAGAAAGTTAAATGGTAAATAAATGAATTTATTTTATCCTCAGGTCTCTTAAAATGAAGGTTGAAATCAGTGCAGTTTGTTTTGTAAAGTATCTCTGATAATATAATGCCTGCGGCAGACATTTGAAACTCCTTTCTTTTCATTAAAATTATTTACATCAGATTTGAATTATGAGAAATATGATTCGTGCTGGTCATACAGCAAGACACAGATGGATCATGGACATTAGGCTATCAAATTTAATTACATGAAATACCAATCAACAGATATCTATTAAGAAAGCTTAGCTGAATGAGAAAGTTGTAATTTGTTTCAGTTACTCTACATAGAGAACTCTAGCATATGATGAAGGGAACTGGAGATGTATATCTGTATTGCTATTTAAAGCCTTATTTATTATTATATTATACTTTAATATCAGGCCTATACTCTGTTTAGAGGGTGACCATATAGTAGTAACTTTGCATATGAGTACAGGACACTGTGTATAGTATGCAAAATCTTTCTACTGAAACCTGTAAATTAGTATGTTACTCTTGGTCATAGAAATGAGTGTGATATACAGTTCCAAAAACCAAATCCATCCAAAAGGTGTAGATATATCCAAGAAATCTGAAGTAATCAGACAACTTCATTCTCAAACTATAGATGAGTACTGGTGCTTGTATGATTCTTCCCTTAATATATGCCACATAAACTACATCTAATACCTTTTACCCCAATTCATATAATTTAGATAATACTCAAACAGAAAAGAAAGGATGTGTAGGCACCATTCCAAAATTAAGGCTTTAAGTTGTAACTACAGTTAACTCAGAAACACTGTTTTACCTCTCATCAGCATTTTTACACACCTGTAAAGTACTCTTGTGAAAAGTCATAAGTTTTCATCTTTCTAAGATTAAAAAAAGGAAAGAGAACAATCTTTTGGGAATTTTTTCTCTATTTCATTTCATCAAATGTGATTTGAATTTTGTCTGCTACTATGGAAATACAGATGCTGATTCTTGCAGTGGCAAGTTAAAAAGGGAAAAGCACACAGGCAAAATTTCCTTCCTCTCCTTTGGATGATATAATCTCTTGCTATTATTATATAAAATTGCATCATTATAGCATGATTCTTACATTTTGTTTGTGACTAATTATTATTCTTATTATTTAGTGCCTCACTTTCTTCAGAATAAATATCATCAAGTGCAGAGAAATAGGGTCATCCAAAGCAGAGACTGAAAGATGGAAACAGAAAAGGACTTAGCTATCGATGCAAAATTTAGATGTGTTGCTTCCTAAATTCAAATCAGAGCCGCACTTGGATATCCAAGTTATTTACTGAATAAAGACGTTCATGCTCGGAATAGTGTCCATAACTACTTTGTAAAGAAACAGAGTAATCTAAAGGTGTTGGTGAGGGCCAATCCATTCATCTGAGATACTTCTTTTGTTTTTACATTTTTTGTATTTTTAAACGTTTTTCAGCATGTGCTTGTTTTTCCTGTATATCTTTCTCCTTCTCCTGTGAAATTCCTCTGGTTTAGAAATCTAGATTTTTCAGTGTTCTAGATGCAATTTTCCTTTTCTATCTTGTACAGGGGTTTTTGGTTTGGGTACAAAATTTCAAAACCGATAGAAATCAGAATAGAAATAGTACACATTTTTTCCTGAACACCCTTGTGACTTGGACTATCTCTCTACATTTCATGTGCTAAAGGTGACAGATAAAAACAGTTAAGTTTTTGGGAGTCACTAAATGTATTTTCTTACAGATTTTGATTTGTGGACCCCTGATACTGACTTTCTTCATGAAATAGAAATACTCATCTAAGTCTCGGGTTCTCCCTGTGTTGCTGTTTTTTACTTTTTCTCTGAATAATATAGAGAAACAGTTTGTTTAGGCCATTCTTAAGAATTGAAAAAACTAGAAAGAATGAGTTGTGCCTCACTGTGTCAGTAGTAGAAAATGCATGACGTGGTAAGAGGAAACTACTGAAAAAATTGTTATGAGATCTGAATCAATGAAGGAGGTCATCCTAAGCCTGCTCTGAAGCAAAGGAAAACTTCTCTCTTTGTTTAGTATGTATAATTTAATACTTTTAGAGAGTTTGTATTTTCTTGTTCCAAAATTCATGTTCCATGAAAAGAAATCTCAGTAATGAGTTTGCTTTGACAAACACTGCATTCCAGTACTAGAAACTTTTGATAGTCTGAGAGTTGGTACAGTCCCAGTGTTTGCACTAAGGAGAGTTTATGTATGATACTTTTAGAAGAACTAGGGTGATCATTAGTGCATCATTCTTTTACAAGTCAGACATCGCTTTTTTCATGACAGAGCAACACAAAAAGAAATATTCTCTGGGCCAGGAGGAAACATTTTTTTTAATGCAGACTTTTATTTGCATGCTAGTATCTAATGCAAATTCTTAAGAATATGATAATTATTATTAATGCCCATGTTTAGAGTTTTGTTAGACTTGTAGTAAAAAGAAGTACAGACACCTGACCACTTGAAATTAATGGAAGTATAAACTTTTTTGTTCCATAGGAAATCTGCAGGCCTAAAGCTGCTTTAAGAAATATACAGAAAAGAGTACTAAAGTAGGTTCTGGTTAATGCAAAGCAAAACTTAACAGTCCTGTGCCCTATCTGCTTTTTGTCCAAATCTAGGAAACTGATTTAAAATATTGCACCAGAGGTTGAAAAAATGACAGCAAATGTTGTGATTTACTTCCATGTTTCTCTTCACAAGATTAAAGACTGAATGTGTTCACTTATTGCAATGTTAGATATTTTTCTGATTATGCCAAGGTACCCTACCAGTTCTCTAAAGCAAAATACCATAATTTATATACCAAGACTCTGAATGCATACAATATTTTATTATATATAAAATGTACACATATAGGTTATACTCCATGTGTGTTGGTGCTGAGATCTGGACCAGCATATGTTTATTAGCAGAAATACTGCTGAAATAGGGTAACTTGTTAGCCTCTGTTTTTATTTGCTTTCCTTTTCATAGCAGTAAGTGGATGCATAACCTAGGAAACTGCGTTTGTGGTTAATTAATTTTTCTAACATTTTAATTGCCTGGAATGGTCCCTGTAACCACATAACTTCATTGCTCTTTTCCATTGCTCCTTTCATATATTCATTCAAAGATTTAAACCAGGTCCTTCATTGGTTTATGCTGATTTCTCTAATATCAAACATTTTAAAAAACAGGTAATGTTACCTTTGCATAATGTGCTTATTGCAGACTTCGCTATAGGTATTTTTGAAAGCTATGTTGTGCTGAGCTATAATAGTGACGGTTCAGACATTGATTTTTATCTAGAAATTAATTGGAAAATAATTAAAAATTTTAGAAGCCTTTTTTATAGTTTTCAATTTCAACATGTTTGTACAATGTGTATTTACAGAAATATGAATCATAAGTAGTTCTGGAATAGAGTATCAGTTGTAATATAAATACAAAAAGGAATTTATTAATATAAATAGGCAAAGATTCACCACCAGCCCGTCATAGATATTGTGCATTTTCTGGAATTTTTATTATCTAGGACATTCAGAACACCATACCCAATAATTGTAACATTTTCTTTGATAAATCCTGAGGTCAGTAAGTAATTTTTGGAGTATTTTTTCAAGGTTTGGTATGTAACATGGGGTTAGTACTTATGCAGTGAACTGTAGTAAACCAGTTAATCAGTTTAGGCATTTTAGATTAAGCCAAATATATTAGACTGATAACAGGTTGACTTGAAATAACTGACTGGAGTGACACACTGATATTGAATACCATGTGATCCTTTGGTTTATCTATTTTGAGATTTTGAAGCCTTTCCCATTTAAATATATTGAACAAGAAGCACTTAATCTTTTTGCTCTGGTTTTTATTTTTGGTGTTTTTTTTTGTTTGGTGGTTTTTTTCCTACTAGCATACTGAAACTATCAACTTGCTCAAGTGATCCTATTTTGTTCTTAGGCGTTTGTTCTTAGATCCTGTGGTGCTATTTGGTTTCCTACTGTCTTCTTATTTTATTAATACTTATGAATTTAAACCACAATAGTTTCTCAAGCATAATGCACTGCTTGACCTTAATCTTGCTTTTTTTTTTTTTAAGGTAATAGTGAATTTAGTCAAAACGGTATATTTGGACAATGTATTTCTAATTATTGTATTATAAATTCACAGTAGAGTAAGACAAAAATATCCTTTCCCTTTCTTTGTGATTGTTAACTACCTGCTGAAGAATGGCAACCATCAGATGCCATTACACTTCTAAATAAAAATAGCAAGTTTCTGTAATTAAGATATATTTCTGTTATAAACATTGTATTTGTCTTTTTTCCCTTTAAAAGTAATTGCATTCAGAGACATAATATTCAAGATATTCCTGGAATAGCATAAGATGCACTATTTTTTGCTTATGTAACAATAACCAAAGACAAGGCTTGTAGGCAGAAGGGCAACTCATTAAAAGGGACGAGTCAATCTTCTGGTATTCAGATTCTAGGAAAATACTGATAGTACAGTGTGTTTGTTGACCATAAGAGGATGCAAATAAAGTTAAAAAATTACAAAGAATTAATCATGGGCAGTTAAAACTAAAGGCTGAGCATATTACTGCACAAATTCTTGTTAGATTTTAGTTGTTGGAGTTGTAAAAATCCTGTTATATATCTTTGGTCATTGTCACTGTTCATATGGTGAACATTTTCCTTAGTGAATATTTTGTTCATGTCTTGAGTAACAAATATACCTGGGCTTATAGAACAACTCAGTTTTCTCCTTTTTTTATGGTAGTTATATCTCATTATGAATTCCATGCTTTTGAGTCTACTCAGAATTATCAGTACATGGAGATTGTCATGTCATTAAAATGGGTAATGTTAATAATAATTTCAAATTACAGGTATGTTTTCTGACCTATTCTTTATATAAAGTGGTATTATTCAAATATTTCTATATAAAAAATACCTGGAGAAAAAAAGAGCACACCTTCACATCCGCAAGAAGTTGAGATCATCCCTTGTAGAGTTTCATCTATGTAAATGACAGTTTAAATAGTGTCCAGCCCATAATTTGCAAGAGAGACACAGTGAGAGGCAAATTGATGCAGTCATTCAGAAACTATGTGCACAAAATCAAACATTTATTAACAGGGTTTTTTTGTTTCTTGAAGGATGGGGAAAATAATAAATCAAAGTCAGCCTCTGTAAAATTAAAATTTTTCAAGCAACAGGTTTAGCTGATTACCTCAGCACAGTCTACAAGTATACTCTGTACTGGGTAACATCTTCCATTAGAAATTGTACAATCATGTATCAGAATCTGATAGTTGTTTGTAAAGTGTGCTTGCAACAAGATTCTAAGTATTTATAGCTAAAGAAAGAATAACTAACCTCAGTAAGGAGAGGAAACATCTATGTGGCTTATTTACATGTTCTGAAATAGCTGAGCCTCTTATCACTAAGTATCTTGAGATATCCCCTATGGTTAAGACTAAAATTTTTACTATTAGACTAAATAAGAAGTTTGCTTTAATCTCTGAAAGAACCAATAAATTAATTGCTTGAAAGAAGAGATGATAAAAATGTTAAATTTGAGGAGTATTAAGAACCTGTTTAGAATATTTTCTGTCTTCTGACAGACCTATATGATATTCACTCCAAGTTGTTAAGTGAAGTGCTTTAATATGTTTACTGTATTTAACAACAAATAAGAAAAAAATGTTTCTTGGTTAATAATTTATAATCTTTGAGTAGCTATGAAACACAGTTTAGTATCAGTACCACATTTATATCAGGAAGTAGGAAGTCCTCCTTTAACCTGGTAAACCGTTCATAACTAGTCAGAATATTGTTGTAAAGGCTGAAGTGAAGAACTATTAAGTTTCAAAGTGATTGTATACTGGCAATCCTTCCTAAGATATACTGAAAAATATCTAAGAAAATACTCTACAATTTCAACTCAATGTAACCTTATAATCTGTCATTTGGAAGTTCTTCAGATGATTTCCCCTTCATAAATTCTTATACATCTTCGCAGATATGCTACAGCGCCAGCTTTGTGTTTTCTAGATGATAGAATTTACCATGGGTAAGGTAACTATTGGAAAAGGTAGAAGTATAATTCTAGCATTATCAAAGGTATTCTGAATAGTGGTGGAAACCTAAATTTTTACAGGCATTGTCTTCGATCACTTTCCCTGTATTTCAGTGATTGCCTGAACCAGTCTCTTTCATTACACATTCACACTCATGACAAAATCACTTTATATCTCTCAGTGTAAAGTCTACAGAATATGTAATAATTATTTGTCAGCTTTATTAGTCCTTTCCCTGGTAGGATGTTCTAAATTTAGTATAACATAAATGGGAATCAGACTCTTCTTTTTATTTCTTCAGTATAGTTTGGGGTTTTTACACACTTCCTTCTAATGCTTTTGTCTTACACTAAACAGTTTGGTGACTTGAGTATATTGTACAAAAATCAGAGGTAATGATTCCTAAGTATATGGTATATTTAGAAAATTTATCACTTTTTTTTTTTAAGCAACTTATAAGGGAAACGGAGGACCTAAATTTCTGTTACATGGGGTTTTTTTGTTTTTTTCCTCAGAAAGTATAGCTTTTCTCAAGTGTTCCTGGGGTAGTAGATTTTTTCTAAAATATTCTTTGGGATATAAACAGTCACTAATTCATTCAGACTTTCTATAGCAGGAAAACAACATGACATAAGACACCAAATACAGCTATTTTTCAAATAAAGTAATAATAAATATTTTCATAAAATTAGTCTAATTGTTACAGACACATAGGCACATTAAGATAGAATTCATGTCAATATTGTAAATATTCTCTGTACTTTATCTTGAATTGCAGAGCATCAATCTGAAACCAAAAAATAATTTAAAATGCTCTATAAGGTTGGTAGCTATATTAAGCCTTATGAAAAAAATAAACTACAGTTCTTGTCTACTGGCAGTAACTGCATTCTGTACAAATCCAAAATACTAAAAGTAACAGAACTAAAACAACTCTAAAAATCTCTCTAAATGTTATCTTCATTTTTAATGTCAAGTGTTGTAAACTGGAATGTAAAAATTTTCCTGAATACCTATAGTATACTGTTTTATATTAATTTCTAACACTCACTGAATGATGTTCATTATTTTTCCTGGATCTTGTATTTAAAAAAATGCTTACGTTATGCTCTATTCCACATTGCAAAACTTCTGCCAGTAAGGGAAGGCATATATTCTGTGAAGAAACTTAGGGGTAGAATGCTAATATTAAAGTGTCCTTTCTTCACAGCTGTAACTTGCCCCAGCATAGAGACTCTGCTCTCAGAACATGTTGTCTGGAGACTGGTTTCTGGGTCACTGAATGAGTATGGAGCTCAAGTCATGCTCAGCTGCAGTCCTGGATATTATTTATTGGGTCGAAGACTCATACAGTGCAGGACTAATGGAACCTGGAGTGTAGGCAATGAAAGGCCAAGCTGTAAGGGTAAGGAACATATTTGTTTACAGAATATCCTATGCTTTTTAATACATATATTTTATTTTATAAATAGTGTAAAATTAAAAAAAAATTGCTATCAATCTGTAATTAAGCAAATATGAAATTCTCATTAACTTGTTGAAATTAGTGGATTCAAAGTGTTTATGTGTAAAGTACAATATATTTAATACAAGAGTCAATGAAGTATCATCAGAAGATCAATCTGGATGACCATCTATGCCTGACTACGGATTTATTCAACCGGGTAGTGCATAAGTATCTAGAGAATACTATGGAGATAATGTTATTACTTTAGAAGATTCCAGATTAGAATTAGATTAGAAGATGATATTGCTTTGACCTGTTGGGTGAAGCATGAAAACTATGCTGCTGGAGAAACATATATATGAGCTTTTAAAATGTCTTATACAAAAGTATCATAAATTACATCAGCCCTGACCTTGGATGTTTAAATATTTAAAGAACCTTGGCATTCTTAGTGGGATCAAACAGCTGTCAAGGGTTACAGTATCAGAGTCTTAATGAATCGCTCCAAAACTTAATTTCTTCTTTTTTCCCAGGATGTTATTTGCTTTGGTTGGAGAAGATATTTGGTACATCTGTTGGTTCTGCTGCTCTTAAAACAGAAACTTTTCCTACATTTTGGTAGTACTTACAGGCTCTCTTTCAATGCCAGGGCAGCACAGAAGATCCCAGCATCTGAAGGAAAGTGGCTAGCTGACAGGCCTAGCGTGCTAAGCAGAAGTGCAAGTAAAATTTAGGCATTCAGTTTTTTAGAGGAGTATGTCATTTCAGTGAGATATTCAAATTTAGTATTTCATCCTGAAAGAGATGCTTTATTTTCTTTTTAGAAAGTGACTTCTTTTTTCTCTAGATTAAGTGAAGCTTCTAATGTTAGAAGATACCTGACAATGGCTATTCTGAAACAAGCTGAATCAATAAGAGAATTTTTATGGCAGCACTGTAGGAAAGAATTCTTGGGATCAGGTGGACGGCTTACTAAATTATACCTTCTGGTATTTTTTAAGCAAAGGGAAGAGGAACATTCTGCTCTGTCAAAATCTGTTAAGTCTGCAGGCATGTCAATAATACCTTATGTTAAATGGTACCAAAATTATTTCATACAATTCTGTGATAGTGATAACAAAATGAATATAGCTTTTCATATTCCAGATAGATGGCTGAGCAAAACCTTCAGTATGATATAGTCATACAGATGGATTGCCAACTGTATGAAAGTCAGCCACTTCATGACTAGTAGATGTGACAAAGAGAAGTCAAAATTAATTTGCCTAAATATGCAATCCTAATGCCGTATGAGACAAATTACAGTATCTAAGCTGGCAGATACTAAGGAGAACTTGGGAGAGATTCTCAACCTTTTTCAACAGCAGCTGGAGGCTAGACAGAACACCTGAAGACATCTCAGATGGTACAGAATCACTCCCAAGGGTTATTAAGTATAAATGGACACAGTCTCTCAGCAGTACTGGGAAGTGTGTGGCTACAAACCTAAGGCATGGAGTTTACAGAGTTGTAGAGAACGAAGGTAGAATAGGAAAAGAAGAAGAAAGAAAAGAGAACAAAGATGGATGCACACCATTTAACTAAAAATAATATAAAGCAATATTTATTTTCTAGAATATAAAAAAATTATTTAAGATGTTTTCAGAAAAATGCTGAGAGCGCTACGTGTAACAGTGATATGTATGCCATACATACATGAAAGCACTGTATGTGATCTTATCTAAATTATGATGGTTTGTGGAATTATGTTGGTTCTGTTTTACTCTGTTAGCTTTGTTTTGGGAAAATTTCCTTTTGAAAATATTTGGTTGGAAAAATAAGGTGACCCTCATATATCTCCTATAAACCAGTAATAGATATATCAATCTTCTTTCGGATTTAAAACCAGTGAGTTTTTATTCTATTAACTGCAATTGTGCCCTTTTCCTTTTGTGAACACATACTAAAAAAACTGGTTTTGTATTTGTTGCCTAACACGTGGCTACTGTTCAGCTGCTGAGAAGTCTTTGAAAAGTTAGTCCTTGACCAACCTCTACAATTACAGAATTTTTATGTAAATAAAACGCATATGGGCAAAGTATTAGGTAGTTACAGAAACCCTAGGAGTTGCTGATTGAAGAAGATACATTAGTTTATTTATAAGACAGGTACATTATTCTGCCTTCTGATAGGGGACTGATTAGGAATTAATTATGGCGAACTTCATCCCCAAGAGATATTCAGTATTATTTCTACTGGATATAGATCATTAAGATCCAGAAATACACTGTAGAGTATTTTGAGAAGTCTACTGTTTACTTTCTGTCTGTCATTCAAATACTACAGGCAGGTTATACAAATATAGATTCTATCTGTTTATATTTCTAAAACAGCAGGACAGCTAATTGAAACACTGATGATAAGGCATTTATATCATATTTATCATTCTCTGCTTGTGAATAATATCTAAAGGAATTGCAAAACATCAGATTAAGAAAGGTTTGGATTAAGAGAGGCCTAATGAGTAAATTTATTTTATTTGTTTAAGAATATGCTGAAAAGCTGCCTAAAAAACCATGAGGTGGCTCATTATTCATGTAGTTTAGTTATTTTTAACGAGAATCACTGTAATTAAAAATAATAAAGCATTTGTAATATGTTTAGAACAATTAATTCTTTTGCATTTTAGGAAAATAATTTTATTTTTTAGCATATGCATAAGTGTAATATTTAGCATTAGCATTAGAATTTACGATGTTACGCTACTCCACAGATTACATTAATGTGACTTGATTGTAGTTGAAAGGAGTCTTATCCACCACTGGAAACCTTATGGGCATAAGAAACTTTTATCACATACATTCTGATTATGGCCGAGTTAACTGCAGAGTGTTATGTACTTGATTTTATCTACCCAATTCCGTGTTTACTATAGTGACTCTTTTAAAATACAGAAGAACACGGCCTTGAGGTTTCAGATAGCAGTTTAGTTGTGATTAACATGCTTTTGAAAATAAACCCATGAATTATGCTAACATATAGTAAAATGCAATTGAAACTCTTGAAGGCATTGGTCTGCATCTTAAATTCCAATATTATTGATATATTTTTCTATGAAGAAGAGACATGACAGAATAATTTTAATTAAATTCATTTGATACATTCTTAAAAGGTAATTTTTCATGTGGTGCCTGTAATAGCTGTGGGTTGCAGCTGATGCTACAGAAGGTTTCTGTGATAATGGGTCAAGTCTAGCCTTAAGAAAAAACAGATTTATATTTTTAGCAAGTAAATTACCATATATGTTATATGATTATGAATAGTAGTGGGGAATAAGAAAAAAGACAGTTCATAACAATTCAGAGTACTACATGTTAAAAAAAATATAATATCTTTAAACAGACATAACATTTAAAATGGCCAGGAAGGTATATTTGAGGAGTGGCCTGGAGTATGTACACATCAAATATAATCACAACCTTCCCAGACATTCATGTAATTCTCTTGTTTCAGAACGGGAAATACAGCTTGTGTTTAAGCTGCTGTCAAGAAGTGAAGATATCCTAATGAATTTTCAGATCTATAACATATGCTGCCAAATAGGCATAATACTGTGGAATACAATCATATTTATTCATATTACATTTACTTTTAAAGAAAATATGAGGTAGTATATTGTCTTGCAATTATGAAACAAATTTTTGTATTACAGTTTGTTCTGTTTCGGTTTTTTCCTAGTTATCTCCTGTGGTGGTCTTCCATCTCCACCAAATGGAAATAAGATTGGAACCTTAACAGTGTATGGAGCTACTGCAATATTCACCTGTAACACTGGATACACATTAGTTGGTTCTCACGTGAGAGAATGCTTGGCAAATGGTCTCTGGAGTGGTACCGAAACCCAATGCCTAGGTATAAAACACATTTCCATTATTTCTTATGTTTTGTTTTAATCAAACACAGCATCAAGTACTGGAATTCAGCTCTTGTGAAGGAACAAAAATTTTAAGTCAATGACAAATAAAACTATCTTAAATAAAGAAATATTGTGTATTGCATATGATTTTATAATGCACTACTAGTATATAACAATTTATCAGAAATTAAATTGTACTTGATGATGTTGGAATGCTTTTTGGACCAGGAGGGTTTTAAGTGACTCAATTGCCCACATTTACAGCACTTTGATTTGCTTTGTGGAGCAGCCACAGGGTGTGTGTTGAAACTAAGCTGGAAGATTAGCGTCAGTACAAGAGTATTCCTGGTGTATTCCAACTATAAATGAGCTTTCAGCATGTTGAGTGTTCAGTTAATGGAAGCAGACAAGAGACAGCCCAAAGTAAAGCAAAACCAACACCCTTCCAAACCCTGAGATGTATACAGTTTGGACCTTAAGTTCTCATCCCAACTCTTTCATTTTTTCAGATCCACTCATATTGGTTTGCATTTCTAATATAGACACAAGAAAACTGTTTTCCTTTTCAGTCACCTTTGAGGGTCAGCAGTGGGTATATTCCTAGTTGTGGACAGGATATTTATTTCTGTAATCTTTTATTTGCTTTGTCTACCCTTATTTTGCAGAGTTTCTTCTTGCCTCTCAGCTGAATCTGCTCAGTTACTCTCAGGAAAGCAGGAATCTCTTCTTTCTTCTCCAGAGTTCAACCTCACTTAAAAAGCAGATTCCTTCTCTGCTGCCTAGCCAAATCGTTTTAGCGGAACACATAGTATACCATGCCTATTTAGTTAATTTTAAACAAAACAGTTTGACAACCTATTTTATTCAATAATTTAATTTTACAGAGGAAATAATTCATTAACTGAAAAGAAAAAAAAACAAAACAAAACAAAAAAGCAACAAAACCAACTAGAGTAACTAAGATAACATTATCCATGACACAGTAAAAGCATTGTTCTATAAGGAAATGGTAATAGCTGTAACATAAATTGTTGGAAATTATACTCTATCTGGAACTCACTTCTTGTAAAATTTTCAGTAGGCTAGAGCAATGTTTGACTAATTAGATGCATTTAAATATATTAAATAAATGTTTTTAAATAAATTATGCTGATTTCTTTCTAAATTATAAAATCCTTTGTCCCCCCACTCTGTAGAAGCAGTAAGTTTTTAAAAAGTATATTAACAAGAAAATTTTGCATGTGAAAAATAAAACGCCAGTTATCTTCTTCTGACCCTGGTATCTCCAAAACATCCCATTAAAGAATGTGGATAGATACATTTTACAGTATATCATGAGGAGCAACATACCTTTGTCCTATCTGAAGAAATTAATTTAAATGAAAACTAAAAAACTTTTTTTATAAGCTTCACTTCTTCACACCTTCATGCTTTCTGAAGAATCCCTGATGTTGTCAATTCCATGAACAAAATCAAAATAAACCTGACACCTACATTTACAATAAGTCAGTGTCAGGATGGATCCGTGAGAAAGAAGTTTTACATATACCTAAAGAACTGATAACAAAAGTTTGCTGAACATTCTTGGACAGCTGCATCCATTCTTAACTTTCTAAATATCAAATGTTACTGTCTTTCTTTGTCTAGATAGACATACCTATGATCTTTGGCCTATCAGGTTGCTGGTGCTTATCACCTTATAGATGCAAGTGGTAAGTGGGTAGTCTATGCTGTTTCGCCTTAAATTTCTAAGCAAAGTTACCTCATAGTACCATCATAAAGGGTATCTGCTGTTACTGAGCTTTGAGTTCATGCTCTCACCAAGGTGCAAAACTGAAAGAAATGGCTACAATTCCCCTGAGCAAAACATAGAAAATCAGAGCTGCATTTTAAAACACAGCAACATTCCCCTGGTGGAATATTATATTAAAAGAAAAGAAGAACATCTGCATCACAGTAACCAGCCATGATGGGACCACATAGGAACTCAATCGTGTCTTCAAAAAAACAATTTTCAAGTATCATAAATTTAATCTTAGCAGGTTATTAAGAAAAATGAATAGCAAGTATCATTAGATAAGCATGATTTTTACCAGAAAACTAGTAACAACATCCTGCATTTCTGGAGGTCTTTAATGCCTGAAAATACTTCTAGAGAAAATATTTTTAAACAGGTTGCAAGCCATAAGACAGTAATGCACTAACAGACAAAAGCATAATAATCTAACCTTGATGAAAAAGAATGCGGAGTTATCAGCTGCATATTAGCTCTATTCTTCATCAGTTTAGAACAGACAATTTGATGGGGTATAAGTGAAATACAGAAATGTGTGAGTCCTCTCTCAGAGACAGGGATAAAATCTCAGTCTTTGTGTCCTACTTGCCATGTTGATTGCCTTTTCTTCTTTCAATTCAGACACTAGGCTGCAGCAGCAAGGAAAATGAAGACAGAATCTTTCAGAAAAAATAGCATAAGATTGTGTAATTCAGATCTGAATTAAGATTTTATAACCTTTAATCCTGTATTCCTGATTGATTCCTTCATTTTGCAACAGTTATGTGAAGATTGTTTTACAGTGTGCCATCTGTTAAGATACGGAGTGTTCAGAAATAGTGACCATTGCCTCATAGAGCTAACATAGCTTCTAAATAGCAGTTTGTTATTAGTGAGTTCCCAGCGAGATGTAGATGTTTTTGGCAAATTTTCTGAAAAGGAAAAACACTTCTCTGGCTTGATGTATTTTCAATTCCATACACTTCATTTTTCATTTTAAAATAAGCTGTATTAAGAATGATGTCATCTTGATGTAGGAAATAATGGCATAAATGGAGTATACTTGAATTACTATCTCTTTTGCTATTTAGAGCAGTAAATCTTTTTTCACCTAGGAAAAGGAATTCCATTGAGGTGCTGGTTAGGGGAATGCTATGTTTCAGTATTACTTTTTCACAGACATAAGTTCACCAGTTCCACAATGGAACTATATAAGAAGTTTGTACATGAAGATACATCAGCTTCCTGATGGTGTCAACTTATCCTTGGACTGAGGCTGCCCAACAAGATGCTGGAACTGCACCTATGAAGATCCAACAGACCCAAATTTGCATGTGTAGGAGTATTTTACTCAGCCCCTTCTTCTGTTGCAAACATGCAAGTGATATTGTATAAACAGAGATACTGCTCCTCAGTTTTTTGCAGTGTGTTATACCATTCATTGCCAGTACAGTGCCTGACACCTGCATATAATTTCAAGCATAAAGAGATGTGTTAGCATTCTCTCATTTTAACTAACCTGAAATACCACTTCATCATCTGATCAATAATAATAGTGTTTAGTACTTATGTACTGCTTTTCTTTTTTGAAAGGCTATACACACAGGATAATTTGGCTGCCAACACATATAAACTAAATAATATACAAATCTCAATGTACTCTATATTATAAATAACTCTTGTCCATGGAAGGTTGGAAAATATTTTTTTCTTCTATTCTAACTACGGAGAAATATATTTTACCACTGAACAACCCAGAAGATTAACTATCTATGGTAGCCATAAATTTCGATTCAAATAGTGTAGCAATGGAAAAAAAACCCCTGATCAGTACAGAAGATACATAATGAAAAATACCAGTTTATTCTTGAAGATGTGTTTAAAAACTACACACAGTGAAGCTTTTAACTCTTTGGAAAACAGCTAATAAGTTTACTAGATCTCATAGTTAAGAAAGGCTTTCTATATATACATTTTGATTTTCATTTATATGAATTCATCCTTTTCTTCTCCTGGAGTGTTCTGCTGGTGGATGTTGTCTGTTTCAGTTTTTAACAAATTTGCATTGAAATTGGTATCTGTTACTATTATCTTACCCTCTTGGTCATAACTAATAACTTTTTTGTTCATCCTGACTACCTGCATTTTAAATTCTTTCTACAGATCTATACCCACTTATAATGAACGCAGGACCTCTCGCAGGAACTGTTACTGCAGTAAAAGCAATGCTTGTCTTATGATACTTCCCAATTCATTTTCTAAAAAAAATTGGTGGACTTTGGTTTCTATTTGATCTATCAGATTGATTGCATTGTTCAATGCAGCCCTGTGCTTAGAACTGTTAAATGCACAGATCTATATCACTAGACAAAAAAAAGATCACATTTAGAGCTGGAAAGTTGTTAATCACTATTTAGACTTTGCTATTTCAAAATCAGACAAGCTCTTCAGTGCCAGAAATACTGCACAGCTCTGAGTATGAAACTCTAAATTTGAGTTAGCACATGCATGCTGCAGATGGTTGTATTTCTGCTACTAAACCCCTTTCTGCCTCTTTACATTCTCTCACATAAGGGATATTCACACCATGTACTTTAGGCACCTAATTTAGATGCAATTTAGAGTACAATCTAAGATCCTAAATTCCCAACAAGGTCAATGGAACTATGCAGGCTCCTCCAGAGAGCAATTCAGGTAAATTCGTAAATTTTAAAGCTAGATGATGTGAATGCTGCCAGTTGTGTATTCCTAAATTTCAAGGACAGCATGCACCAAATTTATTTCAGAGGTGCCTTTAGGACTTACCTGAAGCCTGTGAAAATCAGGAGGCAAACATCCAGGGAGCTCTGAATGAGCCTTTCTATTTCAAAGGAATGATAATGAGGCAGAGATGTTTTTTACCTACACTGTACCTGCATGAATGTAATTCAGGACAGCTATAGATGAAAAAAGGTATCACTTTATGTTACCCACTGGTCTGTGTAGAATGAATTTATGATTTCAGGCCAGCTGAGTACACTAATTTCTGTATCTCAGGAAATGGTTTGTCAAATCCTTATTATTTGTCTCAAAAGAAAGCTAAAACCAATGACTGTAGTTAATGAGTCCAAGGCTAAATATAAGACCTAAGTCTTGAGGTAGAGAGTATTATATGTATTTTTTCTTAGTTTTACAAGGATAAATGTGAATCATCAGGCAAAATATTTTTCATTTTCACTCAATTACTCACACTGCTAATATTTCCTATTTCTTCCCCTTTTTTTCTTCCAAGAATAATTGCACCTATAAATCACAAAAAATATGTTTGTGTGCATGTTTTATGTGTCTGAGTGACCTTACATACATGTAGGGCATAGATCAAATTGGAAGCATTTAAGAGTTTACTTAAATCCATCTCTATTATTGCTGGCATGGACAAAAGCATTTTTCTGAATAGGTATTTTTCTGCAGACCTTTTATGACTTCAAGGTGCAAAACTATACATGAACAAGTCAAGGACATACTATAAAATCTAAACTTAATATAATTTACTCCATGCCATTTTCATAAATTTTTAGCATACTTTTTTTTCAAAAAAAGAGTTCCATATCTTATGTAATTCTAGGATATATATAATTCTCTACATTTGTCAGTGTGAAAAAATGCCACTGCTGACTGTGCTTGTGTGAAAAAAAATCTGATTCTGTAATTGATAACTCATAGGTAAACTGCAGTATGATGTTGTCATATTGGCTTATATTTCAAAATCTTATTAAATAGAATTATTTATATCTTGCTTTCCAGGTGTTTTAGAATAAAACTACTGAACCAACCTTGAGCCATGTGAAAAATTTCCTTAATTCTTGAGACCATATTTTATTAAAAAATCCACTATTAGCCTCCTTAATATTCTTTTAATCTAATTTTACTTGATGAGAAAATTACATACATTTTGTGTTATTGCAGTGCCTATTTTAGTTCTTAAGTTATTGGAAAATTTAATCTAAATTAGTCAAAACTCCCAGAAAAATAATTAAATCCACTAGCTGGAGTGATCTGTAAATGAAATGACTCACATAATAAGTCCAGCAACTTGTTAAATCCCCATTTAAGAGAAAGAGGATACTTTGTATTTTTACATTATGCCAGTTGGCACATCTCAGCTATCTTTCTTCTTAAAATTTCCTGTGTTCCCTGTGTTTGGCTTTCCTGCAGCAATCACTTTTCAATTCTTCACTATATAAGTCTAGAAAAGTTTTAAAAGATCAAATATATTCCATTCTATTTTGTATAAATACAGCTTTTCTCTTTCCATTTTGCATCTGTTTCATAGATTTCCTTTCCTGAAATCTGCAATTGTCCCAATTGCCCAAATGACAATTTTCAGAATTGTCCTGGTGCCTGAGTTTTTAGAGCAATGCAGATTTTTTTTTATTTAGGAGAAGAAATTCTGATTAAAACTAAGGTATACCTCTGCTCTAGTACATGGTTTATCTAGGCCATAGGTTAGTTAGCTAGACCACGAGCTTTTTCCTCCAAGTAGTACAGTTCGGGGGGAAAGATGGTACAGCAGTAGAGAGAATCAATTAAGGAACTACTTAAACTGAACTAATATCTGTGATTTGACTGGATAAGTCTGAAGTGATGGCATATGTCATTGTAAGGCTGCTTTCTACCATACTTAAAAGGTGGGAACAATGGCAATTTCTAGAATAAATCCCAAGTAAAACATCAGATTTCCGAAGAAAGCAAGAGCCTAGCTTTTTCACCTCAGTCCCTGGAAAATTGAGGGAGCACGTATTAGGAACTAAGTTCATTTCATAGGGAAAACAAGAAGATAATTGGGAACAGACAGGATGGAACAACTGAAAGCAAACCTTAATAATCTTATTGTCATCAGAAAAGACTCTCTCATACGATGTTGATTTCAGCAGATTTCTTTCACTTTGTGTTGTAGCAAAACTTTTGAAACAGTCTCCCATAGTATCCTTGCAGACAAATTGAGAAGACAGGGACTGGATGGGGGGACTACAAAATGGGTGGAAAACTAATTAGACCACAAGACTCTGAGGGTAGTGTTTCATGATTCAAAGTATGACTAGCAGCCAGTGGATACTGGGGTTGAATACTGAGGCCAATACTATCCAGCTTCTGTCAGTGACTTGGATAACGTGTTGGGGTGCAGCCTCAGCAAGTTTGAGGATGACACCAAATGGCAGGAGAATAGTTGATATGCTGGATTGCAGTACTGCTAGACAGAGGGACCTTGAGAATCTGGAGGAACGGGCCAACAGAAAGCTCATAAAGTTCAACAAAGACAAATATAGAATCCTGCGCTTTTCCTAGAATAATGCCATTCATGAGTACCAGCTTAGAACTGACTGGGTAGAAAGAAACTTTACAGAAAGCAACCCAAGTGACGAAGTGGAGAGGCTGAACAAGAGTTATAAGTGGCTTTGCAGTAAAGATCACAGACTGGACTATTTTAGCAGCAGTATAGTCAGCAGGTCATAGTTATTATTCCCTCTTCAGCACGCATGTAGAAAACTGTGTAGTTTTGTGTCTTCCACCGTACAAGAAACGTCAGAAATGGAAGCAAGTCAGGGGGAAGGGCCCATTAAGGGGCTAGGGGCTGGAGTATGTGATAGACAAGTAGAGGCTGAGCAACGCTGGAAGAGAGAAAATAATAAGGGGGATCATATTACTAATTCAGACTGAGAATAATGAGGTAAATTATTTCATGAGACATTTCAAGGAGAAAAATATTCTTTCAGTGTCCTTGTTACTCTCTGTTGCCATCTGCCCTGTCAAGGGAAGAATAGCTAGATAAGAAGTTGGGTGTGAAAAGCTTACTTTCATACTTTCTTCCACAAATTTACAGAACAACATCATAATGTCTCCTCAAAGACATAAGAAATCCTACAGTTAATATTATTATAATAATCCTATATGTATGAAAAAGGTAATAAAGTGGCATGCGTTTTACACTTCTCGGGTTTTAGAACAGCCATTAAGTCTAAATGAAATGTACCATCTAACATTATTAAAGGGGCTTCAGTCCCAAAGAAGCTAAGCTACAAACAAGCCTGCTGTTGGTGGATACAGCCTGCACGAAACAGAATATCACACACACTCCCATTCCAGCAGTGGTCATGAGCTCAGGTCCCTGTTCTCACACCTTAAAATGAGGACTTAGCATAGTTTCAAATTAAATTATTGCCACTTGTAATTAACCAGTGTCAACTTTTTTATTCTCTTTAATCAGTAAAGCAAAATAGTTTCCTGCTCAGCAACTCTGTTTTCAAACCAAATGAAGAATCTGGAGAGAATAAAATCATTACTTGGCTTTCTTAGTGCCAAGAGTGCTATTACCCTGGGGCAATGAGTTCTATAAAGTTTAACAGAAGCTGATATAACTAAGGAGGAAACAGTGCTGGTACACATTCTTTCCTTTTCATGCCTTCATACAGCTGAAGAAGGTAGCTATTGCGAAGTGTACTGACCTAATTTGAAATTTAAAAAAGAGTTTATTATATTTTTTACATGAATACAAATTTATAAGCACAGAAAAGGCATTAAATATGTCAGTTTGGCTAAGAATCAGCTGAATACAACATAAAGGTAATTATTATTTGGAAAGAATAAACAGAAACAAAAAATCTTTTTACGATTCATTACTAAAAGCCATTAATAAACAAATATGAACTTAATTGTAGAAACTGGAGCTAAATGTTAGGACATATTTGAACATAAGATATACTTAGCTGTAGCATATTTTTTTTTCAGGTGAAGAAACCTGCTTTCTATGTTGCAGACTTTAAATTAGACTGGAGAAAATTTCTATTATGTATAAATATAAATAGGGGCCTAAATGGCATTTTAAAGGAGCTAATATAGCTAAGTAGGACATATATACACATCTGAAATAACTCAGTGTTTCTTCTTTTGAAGGCTGTGATCCGACAGATATTATTTATGGTTTTGTTTTGTGTTCTTTTTTAATGAGCCTTTGAGGTTTTTTTTGTTTTATTTTTTGTTTTGTTTTTAAATGTGATTAGCCTTAGGATCTGTCTGCTAGTGTCTGAAGACCTGCTAGTGAGAAATCAGTTATTTGTTGGATACTTGTAAGGGCTATGTTTGTTCTAATAACAACACCAGGACATACAAATGAGCATGAAACTTGATCTCTCCTATTAAATCATTAGAACAATGCCTAGACGTGTTTTTGGCTAAGATTCTCCAAGACAGTTTCCAAGAATGGTTCAAGATAGCTTAAACCAGTACTGATCCTGGTAGGCAGCTTCCTAGCAGCCTTGCTGATCCAGAGGGCAAGAGATTTTCATTATATGGATGTACTATTGGCCTCTGCCAGAGAATGATCCCAACCATGTTTAATTTATTAGTAGAGGTCTACTTACAAAGTCCAAGGCGAATCATGAATAAGAGAAATCAGAACTCTATGATGAAATAGTAGCATGGGTTCGAGAGTTAAAGACCTTTTAATTCACACTTCTCTGAGGAAAAATGCAACCTTATTAAGACAAAGGGGAAATAATATCTATGTTAAAAGTTTCGGTTTTCTAGAAATGAAACTGAATTATTTCTAATTTCAGATGTTTGAAATTTACATTTTCCAGACATTTCTCTGAAAAATTTATCAGATCTGCAACAGAATCTGCAGAAAATGAGGATAAACTCCTTTCCTGTGCGGGTGCCAGAGCAGTGGCACAGGCTGCCCAGGGAGGTTGTGGAGTCTCCTTCCCTGGAGACATTCAAACCCACCTGGATGCGTTCCTGTGCCCCCTGCTCTGGGTGTGCCTGCTCAAGCAGGGGGTTTGGACAAGATGATCTCCAGAGGTCCCTTCCAACCCCTACCATTCTAAATTCTAAAATATACATATGAAAATTTAAACTATTTGAGTATCACTTCACCCTAAAAAGGTAGAAGGTATATCAACTGTACTCCTTGTAGTATTTGTCCTGTGCAGCGCTGCATTTGACCCTAATATATTGTTTATTGAAAGCAAGAATGAGATTTTGTTTTCCTATCAGCATTCTTGTAAATGTTGGTGAGGTTTGTAAGAATATATGTTTTTGATGGGTTGCTCTTTTATTGTAGCTGGTCACTGTGGTTCTCCAGATCCAATTGTAAATGGTCATATTAGTGGAGATGGTTTCAGTTATCGTGATACTGTAGTCTACCAGTGTAATCCTGGCTTTCGACTTGTTGGTACGTCTGTTAGAATTTGCCTACAGGACCACAAATGGTCTGGACAAACTCCTGTTTGTGTCCGTAAGTATAATTAATTTTTCATTGAATTATTACCACTATTTTAAACATATTTGAGCATTAACAATGGATTGGATGTTCAAAGGTGTTTGAATGAGGTGCTCAGTCAGACATTTATTGTACCTATTTTCAATTACAAGGGTCATTATGATAATCTAATCCAGTTTCTAACCTAGCATAGACTGAATAACTATATTCAGTAATTTCTGATTTCTGTTATTTCAGAAACAGGATGACATAGGCATTGAATTGGATTAAACAGCAGGATGCAACTGTATAACTTCATCTGTCTCCTTCTCCCTCTTTCTCCAGGGATAATTTCCATGGCAAGTGTGGGTTTACTGAGCCTCTCCCCTATTTTTTGAACAAGAATACCAAAATCCCTTGGTCTAATATCATTGTTTGGTTGGTAAAGCTGGAATACTGTTCATCTGTGCAGTTTTGATGGTGACTGCCCATATTTCCAAGTTGGCCCCCTAATATTTACCTGTGCAAGCCCAGGCATGGTAGTGGTTTATACCACAAAAATGTTAGCATTTTATTCCCTTTAGTAGGATTTTTTTCACTTAATTCACCTGCTTTTGAAACTTCCATAATTAGTTACTGGAATTATTGAGTCTTTCCTACTCTGCTTCCTTCCTCTTTTGTGTGGCAGGTTTTCTGACATTTTCTGGACCATCAGCCATTTAATCAGAGTGAGGTCTGATTTCTCTGCATTTTATGCTACTACTTTATTGTGTAGTTGATTTTATTATTCTTCTTCGGTTTTAATAAGGTTTCCCATTTATAGACAATTTTTGTTATTTTTAATGGAACATTTATATCAATTATTTCAATTTTATAATTTTTTAAGATGCCTGCAATGCAGACAGATGTATATTCGTCTACACAGAGATAGTCACTGAGATGATCAGCTTTTCTGTTCAATCCATGTTAGTATCTTTGTTTCATTTCTGAGAAAATATATTACTGGTGAGTCATTAGATTGCAAAATGTTCATTATTTTCTTTCTTAGTAGTATAATGAAAATTTCTACCTGTATACAGCTGCAGGAAGTATCTGCCAAATGTCATTGTCCTTTTAAAATCCTATTTATATCTTCAAGTGATTTATATTCATCAGAGGAGAAATGCCACCAGCTAGCATTATTACTTTTAGTGCATTAATTTTGTTGTGCAGTGAATAAAATCCCTTCAAAAGAAAGGGGCAAAGCTGTGGGGGGTGGGAGGCTATTTCTTCCTAAACTGATGATATCATTACTGTTATGAGAAGAACTGGCAGCAGTTTCTGTCGTTATAGGTTGCCTAATACTTTCCATTACAACACGGTTTTCTTTTGCTTATAACTCTGCCGGAATAAAGAGACATAGAAGATGATATTTTTGTATCAGCATCCAAGCTTCAGATTATTTTCCTACATTTATTTATTTATTCATTATTTTGTTTATTTATTAACAACTCTCATAAAAATGGGTCTGTTATTTCTGAGAAGGAAAATGAAAACACACTGTTTACCAGTGTTAGAAATGTGCTCCCTAATGTAATGCTGAAATGGTCTTCTGATTGTGCAGTGTGGATCAGGAACTAGAAATATGGCAGAGATACCATAAAGAAAGTATGGACTGTGCCCATGAAAAGTTACCACGAAATGGTTTATATTTTGTGAGATTTTTACAGAAGATCATGCATCCTTTTGTACTGGCTTTGAAAGCAATTTCAGAGTTGTAAGTACTAGACAAAAAATACTCTCTAAGCAAGTACTCAGAGTACTCCACCCATGACTAATTTAGCTTAGTTTCATATGAAAGTCTTGCACAACTTGTGGCACACAGGTGTTTCCCTATCTCTTTATTGGATAACTAGTTGTACCACACTTTAGGCAAATATTTTCTGAAAGATATTTACTTGCTGTTTATTGGGAGTTAACATGAAATCTGAAGATGTCTGATTAGTTCCTGAGAGTAACAGCAAAACAAAAATCAGAAGACTAACCTTCTTTACTAAAAGTATTAATGATGACCAAATAGCTGGGTACTTGGACTGGATTTTGTTGTTCAAGTATTATCAGCACTACCATTATTTCTACTAGATTATGTATTTTCTGTGGTGAGATGAAAGTCTCCAGGGCCTAAGAAAGATACTGTGTTAAAGACACGAGTATATATGAGAGTTATATTAAGTGGGTTGATCTAGAATAAAGTTGATCCTGTGCATGTAGTAAGATTTTATTGTGATATTTAGGGTTTCATCTTCAAATGCTGCAAAGGAGATGGGGCAGAAAGGATTCAAGTTACTTAAGTAGATATTTTTACACAATATAAGGACTAAATACATAAGTCTATATACAGGAAGGTGTCCCATTTAATTCCCAAAGATCAGTTACTGCTGAAAATACTGTTTCACAGTTGAACTCCATGATAAAATAAAAAGAAACACATTTACATTGTTTTCCATGTGTCTTTTCAATTTAAAAACCCCAAACAAACTACAGAGTAATAAAGCAATGATAAAGCTGTGTGTAAGATATTTATTTGAGTAAAAGTCACTAGCACAATGTTGAAAAGTTGTATGTGTGTGTGTGTGTATACATTCTGATTTTATATTGTCAGTACCTATGTTTTTCTATATTTTTCTATATTATTTTAATGTCTTGCCATGTGGAAAGCTAAAGCTTGGCTGTAACGACTGTATTTTATGTGTCATTTAAGCATAATCACCATGTGTAGTACACCTAATGGGAAAGATTTACTCCCAACAATGATTTCTCTATTGCCGTAAGAATATCTCAATAAAAGGATCATTACTTCAGTAAAACAGCTCAGGAACTTTGGAACAGGAATGCTTGAGAACTCTAGAATGCTCTGAAACAGCACATAAAATTGAATTTGTTTGGCCTACTACATTTTGAAGCTTGTAGGGAAAAATATTTTTTTTATTTGCATTAGTAGGAAATATAGCGAACTCTGCATTTTTTTTAAGGTATAATGCATATCAGATGGGTGTCAAAATGCATACACATATATAATTATTTATATTACAACTTTCCACATAAGGTAAAAAGTAGATTCTAAAAGTTTTATTGAAAAATTAAGATTTTTCTCCTGGCAGTTAAGAATTCTGAGTAAATATATCCTATTTTTTTTCCTTAAATTTATTATATAAATAGAAAAAACAAATTCAGAAGCAAAATAAAAAGAAAAAAGAGCTTCAACCTGCAAGTGATTCCTTGGAACAGTACCTTTTGGTTAGATGCTAGCCTGCCTATTTTTCTTTTAACAGCAATCACATGTGGACATCCTGGGAATCCAGCTCATGGAATGACTAATGGCAGTGAGTTCAATTTAAATGATGTCGTAAATTTTACTTGCAACACTGGGTACTTACTTCAGGGTGCTTCTCGAGCACAGTGCCGAAGCAATGGGCAGTGGAGTAGCCCTTTACCCAACTGTCGAGGTAAGAATCTTTCTCATACATTCTGTGCTCTCTAATGACTGATTTCAGGCATGATCCTTTATCCTGCCTTCAAAATACTGGGATATAACTCAGACACCTGACCTTTAGGAACTTATTGCCACTCTAACTTGAGTTTTTGCATTTCTGTATTGGAAAATGGAGTTAGGGCTGACTATTAGGGGAGCATAGGATTTTCAGTATTTTACCTCAAAGTTCTCAGGCTGCAATCCCTAGCATTTAGTTTATAGACATATAAAGTGTACTTTGTATCACAAAAGTTATATTACATCAATAAATTACAGTTGGCTATCTAACCTGAATTAGGTGCACTAGAGTACAGTTTCTATAAATGGTCCATTATTCCTATTAAAATATAGTTATGCAAATGAATATTCATGCATCAAAACACCATTAATTATTATGTAATTCTTAGCAATACCTGAGAGATGTTCATAACTTTTGTACATGTGAAACCTGACTTCTCTTTGCCTAGAAAAAAAATTAAGTAAGTTTTAAATGTGACTGGGTTTTTTTGCAAAGACATATCTGAACCTGATTACTAGTATGCTTTGGGTAAGATGGAGATGTTTGAGAGATGAGAATGAAGCAACAGTTTGTGTTATGAAGAAACCTCTGTATCAAATGTACATCGTAGGGAAGGACAAAAAGATAGCATTTTAAGACACAATCAAAAGTTCTCGGATTTCATTGTGTCCTTATCATTTATTTACCCAGATGCCAGTAACGTAACGAAGATTAAAAGGGAAACAAGTCTCTGAAGTTACCCTTTTGTTACTCTTTCCATTTATGGCCATTGTTTTTATTTTATTGTTTTTATTTATTTTACTCAACCTTTAGCTGTTTTTGCAGAATGTGGAACTAATATCAGATCTTTGCTCTGTTTCACCAAAATCTTTATCAGACCACTAAAATCTGTTCATTGGTGTATTGGTTTTATGTTGTATACCCTGAAATATCTTGTACTGGTGTATACATGCTTTCTCAATGCTGAATCCAATGAGATGCTGATAATATTTAGTGATGTAGTGAAATGTTTTCTTTTGAATCACTGAGGCTGATTGAATATCTTCTGGCTATAAAATAGATGTAAATTGTCAGAGATGTGAAAGGTAGGGCATGAGGTGAATCATGTAAGATGTACCGACAGATCTCAAAAGCCTGGAGAAAAGTTTTTGAGATACTATATAACCTTCAGTGCCTTTTTGTGAAGGCTCAGAAGGGAAATATATTTTAATGGTTCTAATTTAAAATGGATCTAGTTTAAAAATGTTGTTCCTGATCATATTCCCTTTTCAAAGCTGGAATTGCCTGTGTCAGTTTAACAACAGTACTAATTTCCAAATGTGTAAACCAAAACCAAATGAAAAATACTTACTCTCTGGAGAGATTTTGCCTGGTATGGAACATGCAAAAAAATAGAACAACACAAAGATCAATCAGTCAGTTGAACAATTGACCTATTTATACATGTGTGTATATATATAGAAGTTATATACATATTATATCTAAGATAGATTTTTGAGTGTTAAATTGGAATTGAAAGGCTGGGAAGATTTTCCTTCTGTAGCATAATTTGGCAAATCTTTGCTACCTCATGCATCCTCTGAAAGGACACACAAGTCAGGTTTTTCTTTAAGCTGATGTACATTTCAGTTCTTTTGTGTGGATTGTATCTCATGCCTGAATGCTGGCTACAAAACTAAGATTCTAAAAGTTACTTCACAAATTAAAAAAACCCCCATTTTTCAAATCATCTTCCACTATTAAGAATACAAGTCTAGAATTCTATTGTCCTCTCTGATTAGACAGGCCCAAGTTAGAGAGCTTGTTGAAAAGTTGGTTAATACTAAAGCAGATAAAATAACTTCTCCAGAAATGCAATGGCTAGTAAGCTTTTCTTGAGTATTTTCTTTCACTGGAAAACATAAATGTTAAATCAATGTAAGTACTATGCTTTTCATCCTTTGTAACTTGTCTTTAATGTACTAAAGGGAGTTGCAGTCCATGAAGTTGTGCTAAAGATACTAACATTAGTACTAAAAATCATATAATAAGAAGTTAACTTCAGCTATTGGTAGCTTCATTAGCTCCATCTTTTGGTTTATTAAAAATCATATTGTATTACAATGGTTGTTCCTAGGAATAACAATAATCTTTGGTGATTACCTCATCATATTGTTTCAGAGATAGCTGATGCAATTTCAAACTCAGTGTGTGTGGAATTAAACCCTTCATCCTCATTAAAACAATACAGAGATGGCAATTCCCTCAGTCACTACCCTCAGAATTTATTCAAGTGAGTTAATTAGCATAACAATATAATTATTGGAACAGAGAAGCAGGAATTTGCAAACTGTTCCTATTTAGACTCATATACCTTTTTTGCCTTTTATACTGTTTCGTATTGCTAGCCTTTACCTTGTCCCTTTACCTTGTCCGTGAGTCTTAAGTAAGCTTTTATGTGTTGAAAATGTACACTTTTTCACACATCCTGTAGATTTAGTCCAGATCTGCTCTATTTGACTGTCAGAGGCAGAGACTGCATGATTTTGCTGAAGTTCAACCCCATTTATGAAATACTTGGCTACTTACATTGAACTCAAGTACATTTATTAAAAGGACAACAAGTGAAAGTGAAAGAAAAAAAAGGAAATTTATGAAAAAAAAATAAAAAGGCTGAGAAGACTTAAAAAACATAAGAATTAGGATCCTTACAGTTACTCCAACATTATTTCAGTTGTGTCTCCTCTCTACCTACATTTTCCTTTTTTAATTCATCACATGAATTTGAGTTTGATCCAGGCCAATTTATGGTCTGAAATCTGGTTACAGACATTGGTTTTCTGAAAGTAGTGAGTACTGTAGGTGCAACTCTGCCAAGTTCCATTCACTGAAGGATGGCAAACTCCTATCAGAATGGAGTGGCCCAGAGTTCTCTCAGCTGAGTACCTACAATTTTGTCTATTCTCATGCAGCTGGTGTAAAGTTGGGCTTTTGCCTTTCACTCAGTGCTTCTTCATTTCATTCTTCTCTTCACTTAGTACTTCTTTCTCTATAGCAACAGGTATATTTCAGTGACTTACTTGTATCTCTTCCATCATGAACTGTGAGTGCCCACCTAATCTTGTCACTTACTGGTTGTCTGTTGCCTCACTGTAGTTCTGTATTATAAACCATAGAGTTGTTTAGGAACTTTAATCAATAAAGTTATAAATATTACTGATATTAGTGTAACTTGAAAATAGTGGTCAGTATAGGGAATGGATAATTAATTTTCTATACTGGAAAGTTTGTTAGTTTATGATTTGGGAGAATGTAATCTCAAGGTAAAAAAAACTAAACTCTGTCTTGTGCATCAGCAAGAAATTTATTTAAAATACAATTAAAACTGTACGTTTTACTCAAATGTCACTGCTTTTTTTGTGAAGATGTACAAGAAGAACCAAAGCTGAGTCTAAAAGCGTAGGTAGAGCATAAGAAACTCACAATAGGTGGGACAAAAAGAGATGGCCAGACTAATACAGAAGTGTTGAGGCATGATCGACCTTGAACTCCAGGTTGACATTTAAAGTGTTTGAAAAAGAGATAGGTCATAAAGTTTGCCGTTTCTTTAAGAAATCCTCCTTTTGGGTTTTCCAGAGGAATATACTGTCTAAAGTAAGAATAACTGTTGTAAATGTATTTGTGCACTAGAAGATATTTAGTTGTAGTGCAAAGGGAATAGTCAGCATCAACTTCAGTTTAATCATAGTAGCGTTACAATATTTCTGTACCATTGACCTACTACATGCATCTCTGATCTAGAAATCACGAAGATTTTATTTCAATTATAAGAATTTTTTAAATGTTGTACTAATTGTTTTGAGAATTGGTATTGTTTCGTATTTTAGGTTAGTGTGGTGGGTTGACCCTGCAGTCAGTATGAAGCAGTTTCTCTCCACTGTTTTCTCTTGTCCTCTTCTCTGGTGTGGGTTTGCCACAGGCTGCAATTCCATCAGGAATATCCATCTGCTGTGGTGTGGGTCCTCCACTGGCTGCAGAGAATATCTGCTCCCCAGTGGACTGTCTTCTCCTTTCACCTCAGTGTTCCCTCTATCTTTTCCCACCATTTTTTGTGCCCTCCTCCCTTCTCTGTGGCATTTTCTGCCCTTTCCTAAATATTTTTTCAGAGAAGCACAAACTTCCCTCATGGATCCAGCTGTGATTTGAGGAGACACTGAGATCTTGGGTATTTCAGCCTAGAGAAGGCTCAGAGTAACCTAATCAACGTTTATCTAAAGGAGGGTGTAAAAAAAGACGGCCAGACTTCTCAGTGGTGCTCAGTGAAAGGACAAGAAGCAAAGGGCACTAACTGAAACATCAGAAAAGGCTTTTTAACTGTGAGGGTGGTCAAACACCTAAGCAGCTTGCCCAGAGAGGTTGTGGAGTCTCCATTCTTAATGGTATTCAGACCTTGACTGGACAAAGTGCTGGGCAGACTCCTGTAGCTGTCCCTTCCGATCAACTATTTTGTGACTCTTTGATTCAATTTATGGCTAGAGACTTTGAGAGATGCATTTGGAGAATCTTGCTGAGGTGGTATTTGGTGTCTCCAGATGTATTTTTCTGCTGATCCCACTGTTTTAGGCTACTACATAATACAGATTTAACAAAAATAAGCAGACTGCAAGCGTTTCAGATTAAAACACAGTTTCACAGACTAAGGTAAAATGGGACCAAATTATGAGACTGTAACCTAGATATCTGATCTAGGGTAACTAGATGAGTAACTAAGGCAACTTCTTACCCATCTCTGCAAGACAGTCCAGCACTCAAAAACCACTAGAAGATGCATATAAGTAAATAGGATACAACAGTTTTCCCCAAATTAGATCAATACAAAACAAATGGAAAGGAACTTCTGAGTAAAAATGTATTCCACATATTGACTAAGGTCCTGAAACCCTACTGTTTCTAGCCTGCAACTACCAAAGCTTATTTTTAACTTGACACTGTTAAGAACTGTCGCTGAAGATGCCTATATGCTGCTGTTCACAATTAATTTAGGAATCCACTGTGAAACAAAAACTTTTGGTATTCCTTCAAAAGAATTAAAAGAGAAGTACGGAGCAGTCTGGTTCAAACCTCTGTATCAGTCAGGCGTATTCCCACGGAAGACTTCTCTCCATGCATTTACCTAGTTTAATTCTACCTGTATGTCTGGGCAAAGGAGCCTTCTCTTCTGTAAGCTGCCTCCTTCTAACCTCACAGCATAATTACATTTATATGATTTCACTGAAAGCAGAATTTGATACACCATTCAAGATTTTTACTTCAGTAAATACTATAATTTTCTACCATATGCTGTGAAAATTGCTGTAACATATTTTATTTTAGTTTTGCTTTTTTATTTATCATTTTATATAATTTGGACTAAAAGATGAATCTTCATGATTCAAAATTATTAGATATTATTTTTGCAAAAAAAGGCTTAAATAAAATAAATCTTGAATTACATTATTTATATTAAAGAAGAGCAGAAAGTCCTTACTGGTTAGATTTAAGAAATAGGAAAGTTCATTTCAATGATTGAATCATGCTGAAATGATAATTTTACATCCACAATTAAAAAAAAAACACCACAAATTGTACCAACTAAATGGCTTATATAAATTTACTCTTAATGAATTGGTAAGAACTTACCTAAAGCAAATAATAGCACTTCTTCTGGCATACACATTTACTTCTAAAATTGCTTTGTATCTAACGGGTGAAAAACATTTGTATTAAAGTTCATTGTTAGTAATGAATTATGAATATGTGTACAAAGAAAGTAAACCTTCCAGCTCCTTAAATATACTGCTGGGAAGGGATTGATATTCCTGGCAAACTTGTGTCATTTAATTCAACGGAGATTTTATGTATGACCTTTCTTTTGAACCTCAGTTGAGTTCACTTGAGTCAATAATGAACTTGGCTTCACTTCACTGAGACTGTACATGCAGTTACTGCAAGATTACTGTTTGAAGCTGTTGCAGAATTTTATTTTATTTTATTTTATTTTATTTTATTTTATTTTATTTTATTTTATTTTATTTTATTTTATTTTATTTTATTTTATTTTATTTTATTTTATTTTGCAACCAAGCTATTATGTATGCATGGGAAACATTGATATTTTCAGAAAATAAAGCTGGACAGTTGTCTCGCGCTCTTTTGCAATGATACATTGCTTCTATCTATTGTGTCAGTAGGTTAACTAATAAATCACTGGCAGGAAATTTACCAAAGAAATCATACGAGTTTTTTTGCTTGACAAAAAAAGTAGTGCACACAAGAGATCATATGTGCTACTGTAGAGCCATATGACAAAAACTTGTATGTAACAAAGTACTTAAATATATTTGTGTATCCTAATGCACTGAAAGCACTGAACTGCTTTACAGTGGTATTTTTCCCCTACTCCAGAATGCTATTATGCCGATAATTTAATAATTATTTAGTTAGTGATAGACACAACACATCAGTTTGCCACAGTTCTGGCAACCTGTTTTGGCACAGCAAGTAAAACCTTTGATGCCTTAAAATTAATACATTTTTTTTTTTTAATATTGGATTTTGGATCTGTTTTCTGAGGTAACATAATCATTAAAATACCTAGATACCTAGTTCTTGGAAAAACTCATATTCCTACTGTTTCTTTCACAAGTAAAAAAATGGCTTGTTGTGATGTTGGGATTCTTACTGAGATAAAAAACCCAACTTTTTTGAATTATCAACACAATAATATCAGTTTTAAAGTTTATATTTAATCCTAAATACATCTTTTTATATATTTTTTTAAATATTTGTAATAGTCTTTTCTGGAATGCTGAGATTACTGAAATATGATTTTAAAATAATAATTTGTTACATAGGATATTTTGACCTCCACATGAGGTCTACCTTTGCCTGTATTTATCTGATAAATACCATGCCAAATGGTCAGTTTACTTGCCTTTAAATTGGAATCAAATGGCATCGGAAAAGGTCCAATAGCCAAATATATCTTCTCTTTGGTAAACCTGCCTGAGTAGGACTTGGCACAGCCCAAATGTGCTACCCCAGAACTAGCTATGAAAATATCAAATCCTAAACCAAATATGTTTAGTATGGATTTTTTTCCCCTTTGCAGTCTGGAACTGCTTTCCATTTTGCCCTTCAGCAGAAAGCCAATCTTTGCACTTTCTCCTTTTCATAAATATCTCAACCACCAAAATAAGAACTGAATCAGATGGTCTCATCAGGACTGTGCACTCCTGATTGCACTGCAGGTCATTTTTCATATATTATGCTTGAAATAAGAACTGCTGTATTAAACATCACACTTAACTGCATCTTTCAGAATGCAAGGTTTTGCAAAAAGCTTTTCTTGCTCTGTTTTCTTTGCTTTGGCATTGGATAAACTGTCCTATCACTGCTGCCAGTTCATAAGGCAGTGTCAGATTCATAAACTGTGTCAGGAAAAGTTTATATCCTTTGATACTCTTCCCTTCAGAATTCATTATAACTTCTTATCAATGAGGTTAAGAGCTTTTCTACTACAAAAAACATGTTTCTTAAAATCAGAATTTTTTTTTTTTTTACTGGGAAGATCCATTTGGCAAAGTTGTAGAGGTTTGAGCTGCCTCATATTCTCCAGTCTGTGTCAGTAAGTCTGACACACGCTATTTGACAGGAATAAAGAATTCAATTCTCTGTTCATTTATCCTGGTTTTGTACTGAATTTCTACTTTGAAAGATTTTTCTCTCTCTCGTTACTGATAGATTATTGAAAAGCTCGGTTAGACCTTTTGTCTTATCAAGAAACTGATAGCTACAAGTAACTGTAAATTTTTTCATGTTTCCTTTAATGGGTATATAATTTGAACCAGCGGTAATATGTTCCACTCCTTCACCGACAAGAAAAATAAACTTTCTGATGACAGCTGATAGAAGGGTGGGAGAGATTGAGACTTCTCCTCCAAAGATAAAGATAAAGAACTTTAAACCTAAGCAATTTTCCATCTATGATGTTATCAAGGATTCATATAAGTTGAGAAAAATATGTGGTTTGTTTGGTTTTGTTTTTCCAAAGTCAGAGGCCTTTGTGGAGACTTTTGCGTACTTTGAATGTTAGATATACCTAATCCGTTCATGTTGATAGCATGCTGAAGTCCTTCAGAAGTATAATTAGAACTTGACTAAGCTTCCTAAATGAAGAGGTGAGGTGCCATGGGAGATGCCATACAATGTCTGAAGTATTTACCTGAAGCTGGCAGAGATGACACAGGACTTAAAATTACTCTTGCACCTCTCTGGAGTGGCACCTGCCTGGAGATCAGGCACAGACATCTCAAATGGTAGTAGAAACATCTTTTGGGCCAACTGAATAAAGTTCCTCTCACATGTGAAAAACAATGCTCTGATTAAGAAAAAATATGAAGAGAAAGACTTTAAGACAAGTCCCCAGAGTTTGTACTATTAAGACAAAAGTTATTATGTTGGTACTACTTGTACATAGATGCCCACAAATGAATTTATGTATACATAATAGATCTAGATCTCATCTAGAGATTCTAGAGAACAACAACAGGTAAGTACTTTAGCTTTCTGATGCAACTGCTAGTGTAATGCCTGGGTTCATGCTGGGATGGAATAGGAAGAAGAGATTTCATATGTATCCAAGAGATAAAGACATGCTTTTAAAATTAGTTAATCTGGCATTCAAAAAGAGAAAAAGAGTGTTATTTTATGAAATTGGACCAACTCAGTTCAAAGCTTAAAAACAAACTAACTGCACGTTCATGGAATTTCTTTTAACATACTTCTTACTCCGTTTTTGTTTTAGCATGTTGTTAGCTAGTTAGTTATCAGAGCACTCTGGCAGAAATTCAGAGCACTCTGGCAGAAATTGTCCAATAGAATACATAAGAAAGACTACATTTTTTCTAACAATGAAAGAATATTTGACATGTTTATATGAATGGCAAATATTTTGGAATGTGATTAAGAGAGATGTGTGTCTTAGATTTTTATCTCACAAATGTGTGAACTATATACTTGGTTGAATCTATTAATGTTAGTTAGGGTCTCATTTATACTAAGATATTATTTAGTAAATTATTAGTTTTAATTTGCACTGTTATCAACAACATTCATGCTACATTAATTACAGTGAAAATTTCCTTGTTCTAGGTTCATCAGAAACATGCCAGAACTTTAGATTTTGGATAGATTTTAATAAAGTATGTAAAGCCACAAAACACTCTGCTTCCTAAATAAATATTTTAGTTTTACGGTTTACATGGCCAGAATTTCTATCATAAAATTGCTCTCCAACTGACCCCCATTGAAAAAATAACAATTAAAAAATCAATTTCTTATATATTTGAGACTTTTGCAAAGTGAAGTTTTAAGTTGATCAGTTCTTTGTTTTGGTTTTGTTTGGTTTGTTTGTTTGTTTTTCTTTACATTACTGAGCACTTGTCATTGTTGTGTATTGTTGGCTTTGCACTGAACTTTACTAAAATTCCATAGTCTTGCAATTTTGTAATCATACTTTCACAAGCAGTGCCTTTTTTCTATAGACAGAGTTTTTTAGAATTTGTTATAAAGTTGGACTGAATTCCCTACTCTTACTCAGTCTGAGCGCCCGTCCCTATAAATGTTCTAGATATCAACATTAATGCAATACTTTTCAAATAAAAAAGTTTAAAAACACAGTTGATCAGATATGAAAGTTTAAAAAAAGCAGCTTAACATTGTTTCTGTCAAGCAGAAAAAGAAAAAGAGAAAGAGAGAGTGGGAACAAAAATAAAATACTGTGAATTATGTACTTTTTGATGATCATTCAACTTTTTAACAGAAAACTGCCTAAAGGACTCTGACATGGTCTTTTCACTTCTATGTCCTCAAGGGTTTGAATCTACTCAGTGTGAGGTTCCAAAGTCATCAGGGCAGACTTAAAGCATTCTCCTACTTTTCTCAACAGACTAAATTGAGAGTGCCAGAATTCATTTCCCGTGTAACCCTTGACAGCTGTCATTGAGAGAAAGCAATCTCCGTCTACTCTCACCATAATTTACAACTGAGTCCCCAGGGTGAAAGGCAATCAGGGAAACTACTGCCTTAGTTCTGTATGCGGGCCAACTCAAACTCTTTTCTAAAGTACTCCTTACTTCAGCTCTTAGCAACAGCACACTTGTGTGTGTATATATATATTTATACATATATAAAAAAAAATATAAAAAATATATATATTTAAAAATCTATAGCTGATTTTAAATGGCACTGCAGGCATCACTTTGTTTGCTCTTTAGCATGAAGGATAGTATTCCCTTGCATAATCATTTGATAAAACTTCATGTATGATGCAAAGATTTTGTTGCACAGAGCACATGCTAAAATTATGCATTCAGTGGCTATCCTGCATTTTGCTAATCACTGAGTTGGCTAAACAGATACTACTGGTACAAGAATAAGAACACTGTATCACACAGACAAATTGAAACTTTGGGACTTTAATATAATCCTTGAACATTCCATATATGTTTCTGGTCTGCATCGAGAATTAAGTTTTTCTATTCTCCCTATTGTGTTTCAAAGATAATTCAGTTAGAATTGTTTTTGTGTAGCTTTAGGGCAGCATAGAGTAATGAAACAAAGTTCTTTTTTCTTAATTTCTAATACTGTTTTTTCAGAAGCGAACCTGGCAGGCTTGCCCATTAAACCAAAGTTTCAAATTTAAGCAGTTATATTTTATTTTGTTTTATTTTAATAATCTCAACTGTACTAAAAGAAAAGGGACAGCTGTTGTGAATGCTTGTTAGAAATTAAACCTAGGAAAATACTTGAGTAATCCATAAAATGGGAAGAATTTGTGAAAAGAATTGTATTTACGAACATGCAAAACCTTCAATAAATGTGAGAGTTTTGCTGTATGCTTCAGAATTTCTTCTATTTCAATCGACTATTCCAATACTAAAATTGGAAGAATTTGGCCAAATAGTTGAATGTTCTGTTTCAACAAAGCCAGTGTATATTTGAGTGCAATAACAATGATTTTTCAATAATTTTTAGTGGAAAAAATTTTTTGCTCTTTCTTTTGAATAAATTCTAAAATATCATTTCACTGTTCATTTTACTGCTTTTACAATATTTTTATCTGTGCAGTATTTCAGTGTTTATTTTTAAATAAAACAGTTTATCACATTGATCTAGAAATAAAATAAACATTCAGTATTATGGTTAAAGAAAGAGCACTTTCCTATGTTCTGTAGTTCTCACAATTCCCAGATGAGATTTCCACATGACTGATAGTCCATGAAGCCATGGCAAGTTGTCTGCATTTTTGCTCTGGAAGGCCTGGGTTTTTTTTAAGGTTTGTGCCTGTAGATGTCTAGTATCCTCCCCATTCCAGCAAAAGAGAATACCAGGACAGCTGCTGCATTTCTGTCCCTCACTCAGGACTTCAGGCAAGGCATTACTTTTCTCCTAGAGCAGTCCTTTCATGGAGGCACTGTGTCAACCATGCAGTGTTCTTCATGGTAAAGCAGTGGCAGAGCATTCATTCTGCTGTCACATAGACTCTCAGGAAAATGGCTTTTTAAAACGTTGGTGGTAGACAAGTTCTCATTTAGGATGTGATAATGCCTAAGCTCCTAATCAGCCTGAAGATTATCAAAGTGACTTCTTTTAAAGACTGTCTTGTGTTCTGGCGCTGGGTATTCTTTATTACTCCTCTTCATGGTTTGTTGGTTTGAAGAGTAGAAGATAAGATTTTTTATGGTCAGAAAAAAGTGAAAAAGGGTGTATGAGCCTCTAACATAGTCTTTAGTGCCTTCAATTACAGTGAACAGATTTGATTCCAGAAACTGCTCCTATAACTGTTTTATCCTGTTACTCCTTAATATAAAAAAAATATGGAAAGCTTCTGTGTATCAAAGATAATTTATAAACAAGCTTATATTTTATTATCAGTGGAAAACTGCCCAAAAGTCAGAAGCATGAAACTAGGGAAAAGTTTGGATTTATAGACAATCTTTTGATATAAAGGTATTGGACAAGCATAACAATGCTACAGTGCCCTCTTGCCAGAGCTGAAAGTAAGGTGCTGATATTAAGATCCTTTGTATCCTAGGAGTAGGGAAAGCAAAAGAAGCATAATGGCACTCTTGCAAATCCATGGTAACCCTCATTCAATGGGAATTAGGTTGCATGTGTATCTGTGTCAGTAACTTCAAGTCAGACAGACATGAAAGAGTAATGTAGAACACCAAAACATCACCTGTATACTGCTCAATATACACATAAAATATTTTTAAAATTTGAAATAACTGATAATATTTAACAGCTTATGATAATTGAAAGTTCAGAAATTGTATAGTAGAACATATACATTCTTGCTATACTTAGTGTTTTTAAACATGGGAAACACAGAAGGGTAACTTCCAATCTTGTGAGGGTGAGTCAAAGCTCTGTCTTGTATTCATTATTGTCCGATCTAGCTGAGCAGTGCAGAAACTGTCTTCCTAATAAAAGCATAAATTCAGACCTCTGTTTCAAAGCTTTTAGTTTAGACATTGTCATTATTTTATTTTGACTAGTTCTAAGGAACAAGAATAAAACAGTTTTTTTAAGGCAGCTAAACCCTGTATGTAGCTTTGTGAATTATTTAAAATTTAAATAGCAAAAAAAATTTGCTTGAACAGAATTAATGGTTTTTATGGTGTTTTATTTTCTTACCTGAACAGAATCAAACCAGAAAAAAGAATCATTTTTGGGAAAAGAAAAAGTTGGAATTATTGTAATTCAAACATTTCTATTTTCAAGGATTTGTGATAATAAGAGTTAAACCAAGGGCAAACCACCAATGCCACCTATGCTTTCCTCTGGCTTTCAATGCAAAAGATTACAGATGAAATATTTTGAAAGGACTGCATGTCACTCCAGGAATTATATCATTCTTATTCAAATATATAATTTTCAGTCTTCAAATTTACTCACCTCCAATTTTGGGGGGTTTGGGCTAGCTTTCATGTGGGAGCAAACTGACTGAAAATTAATGAAATGAAGTTGAAAATGAATGTGGAATTTTTTTATTTTAATGGTTTCACAAGCACTATTGTAACTTATTTTCAGTGATTCTGAACAATCATGTTATTTTAGCCTTTTTTACTATAAGTATAACCTGTTCGTATTTAATATATAGAGCCCTATAAAAGAAGTAAAAGGGCAAGGATCTTCATTCTCAGACAATAAAAAGTAAAAATCCCACCAGAAAATAAACTAAAAATATAAATTGCATGGAGGAATAGTCTTGCAAGAAATTTTGAGATCACAAGAAATTAAGTTAGGTAAACAAACAATATGAATCTTGTCCTATAGCTTGGAAAAAAATCCTATAATATGTGTTTGCATATAAATTTCCACTAGTTTTGTGTTTTCATTTATGAAATCTCACTGTAAAAGTGTATGTTCTGGCACATGGCCGATTTCAAATGCTGTAGTACTGAATTAAAACAAAGGTGGATAATATTAAATGCAGGCTTCTAAACATGTGCCCATACTGTGGATCTGTGTAAGTGCAGCAAGGAGTCCTAGTTGCACCAGGATAAGATTTCTAATACAGAAAAGTTTTAATTATGATTGATGAATTGATATTAATTCACATTTGAAATATTAAAGGTTTTTTTGGCTTTTTATTCCACAGGATTTTTATAGCCATGAAACACAATTAGCTTCCATACTTTTTTAACTGTATAAAGATTATTTAAAGAAAGAGCTGATCTTGCTGCCAATCAAGATGGTTGCTAAAATAGGTGGATATCAGTGGAATGGAAAAATGGTTTTTTGGTGTAGTTACTTTTTGGTATGCAGTTTAATTGCAAAATGGCGTACTGATTAGGGCATGGGCATAGGTCTCAGAAGACCTGAGTTCAGTTCTGCAGCAGTACAAATATTCCATACAACCTTAGGCATCAGTCTGTGAGATGATATTGTGCTATCGCAAAGTTGGTGATTAAAACTGCATTACCATGTAGCAGCAATTTTAGCTAAACAAAGATTGTGAAACATTCATTTCTGCATTTGGAATTAAACACATCTACATTTTTAAACTAAACAGTGCCTGGGCATGGAAACTTAATTGCCTCTACTAAGAAGGCTCTCCAACAGGTTTTTCATTTGAACCAAGCAGCGCATCCACAGGAATTGTTCAGAGCATGGTTCAGGAGGTAGCATGGGCAGCAGGACCATTCCTGATGAGCAGTTCAGAGAAATTCACCTGAGTCTGGAGGGCAGCAGAGTGCAACAGCATAGACATGGCCATTGTCTGCTGGCCTCATGTCAGAGAACAAGTGCTTGTATTCTTCACTTCATATTGATACAGATGCAGCTTCAAATGTTAAGCATATACATATGTGGAGAGATTGAGTTTAAGGATATGTTTGTACAAAACAACTTATAACTATGCAGAGGATGCAGGCTACTTCCAAAAGCAGAAGCTTTACAGCAGCATCTACACAGCACTATGCCACATCTAATTGCCTAAGAAACAGGATTAATTGGGATCCAGCACGCATTGCTTCTGGGAGACGTGCTAGTTTCTGTAACAAAGGATTGCACTGTGAATACAAACATATGAGCTCATTCAGATCTAACTTAATATTTTGGTAGGGCTTCATGTCAGTGGGCTGTATGTTTTACAAACTTTCACTTGTGTTTCTGTTCTGTGGTGATAGGTATATTGCCAGTGAAAGAATTAGACTTAGTTGGCAGGCATTAGTAATAATGGAAAAAAGCAGTAACAAAGAATGAAATATATAATTTTTTGTGTAATGTACAAAGAATAAAGCATTTTCTCTTGATAGTACTCTTAAATATAGATTCCCCAGAAGCAGGAATGTTCAGATTTCTTCAAAGCAAGTACAGAGACACAGACTTCCACATCTAAATCTTTCACAACTTCCAAAGGGCAGTGAGATTTTAGGTCTTTGCATTTTTCCCACTCATATGGGACAGAAAAAAAGTCAGGAGGTAAAAAGGTATTTGCTTCTGTCAGTGAAATCCCAGTGTAAACACATATTTATTTAACCTGCACATATCTGATTTATGTATGAAATTTTTAAGGTTATAAGACAAAGTTTAAATAAATGTTGGGAGTATGAAATCTAAGATAAACTCCTATAATGTAATCTAAGTGTAACTCCTTTGGTGAATTATTTGATAGGATTCAGCATAAAACAGAATGGGAATAGTTTCAATTAGGAGACTAGCTTTACTACTCCTCAGGGAAGAAAAAAAAAACAAAAAGCAGGTCTTTTCCATTAACTATGTCTCTTCATCAGTCTAGATAATGCCTTACTAATACTTTATACACATCATTGTAATACCCAATGTTTTTCAAATGTATTTTGCTTTGCTGTGCAATTTTGTCTTCAGTGTTTTTAATAACAATGGTGAATAGGTTTGCTTCATGCCGAAGAGTGTTCTGCCTTTCCCCTCACCCCCAAATATTTTTTGGTAAATAATTTTTATGAAGGAAAAATTTTGATTCATATGGGATGTTCTTTAGACCTAGGTATATGCTTGTCTAGAATCCACTGCAAAACTGAAATAATGAAGAATTAATACTCTTAAGATTGTGCCTTTTAAAAAAGAAAGATAAATAAAAGCAATTTTAACTGTCTTTCACCAAAAATTAAATTTTAGGATGTTAATGGTTCTTTAAAATCCTGGTATTTCTTAGCTGATTGAATGAAATATTCTTTCAGTGAATGAACATTTGCAAAAGCTAACTTGTTCTAGTGTATTAGCTAATCAGTAAATTTAAATTATATGTGTGATAAAACTTAACCTTTTGAAAAAATTATGATTCAGGAGTAAAAAACAATGCATTAATGACTCTGTATGTCTTAACTCTAAAATTATAATGCTCTCTGACATTCTTCTCCACTGGTTTCTTTTTCGTGAAAATTAATTTGAACTAAATGGCGTACTTGAAAGCTAAACTCCTGGAATTGATGGGCTGTAATTTATAATACTAATATTTTAAGTCTTTATTTATTTATACCATTATGTTTAGAGTGAGGACAGGGGAGGGGTGGAGGGGGCATTTATAACTTTTCAGACAGCTTTTAGTTTAATAGCCAGCAAAGTTGGAAGTTTGCAATGGAGATGTATATGCATCCATAAGGATTGGGGAGGGCAGATATACCTTATATAAAAACCAAACTGTCACCACAAAACCCATATTTTTTTAGGTTTTTAACTGCTATCTGAAAAATAACTTCATGCTTTTTGGTGCTTACCCTCACTCCCACTCCACTATCACATATTTGTTTTTTCACCATCTTCCTTCTTCTGTTCTACACATTAATAGCAGAAAATGTTCTTGTTAATGTTGGAAGCAATTTTTCTTATGAAAAGAAATTAAGAATAACAAATGGTAAAGTGTTATTTAAACTAGGTCCTGGTTTGATTTTTATCTGGTTTCCTTCACAGGAATTCTTTCTTTTTGCATTTTTTTGCAAAAAAAAAAATTGCAAAAAAGACCAAACTAAGCTTACCAAGAGAATGTTAAAAAATTCCTCCAATTTCTCGTTTATATTCAAACTACTTGTGTGTCCAAGACTACTCCAAGAACTAGACTAAAATCATAGTATCACTTTCAAAGATAAAAGATCTAGAAACTTACTTAGGCATATCTGCATATCTGATATTTAATTCAAATAAAAAACACAGAGGATATCCAATGGACCACAGTCATAAGCTGCTAGTGAAGTAACAAAAAAATTACTGCTACACTTTATTTATGACATTGGTATCATGCATGAGTGTTGAACACTGTTTGTCTTACAGTGGTGAACTGTTCTGATCCTGGCTTTGTGGAAAATGCAATTCGGCATGGACAGCAGAATTATCCTGAAAGTTTTAAATATGGAACAAGTGTGGCATATCATTGCAAGAAGGGCTTTTATCTGTTGGGCTCATCTGCTTTGACCTGTAAAGCTAATGGCTTATGGGATAGATCGCTACCAAAGTGTTTGTGTAAGTATTCAGTTGGATTAACATTGAAGAGTAGTGCATGATTTTTAGTCATGATATTCAGCAAAAAGTGTCCTCATCTATTGAGGAACAAACTGAAAGTTGGGATCAACATATTGCAAATTGTATAGCTTAGTAAGAAAACATTAAGACAAGATGTCGTGCAACTTGTCATTACTAAAAATGGGTTTAGAGGAAACTGTGGAGCTATTATTTCAAATGCCAGAAAGTTAAGATTAATTTCCCTTTTGGTGTATTGTTAAGATATCTGAAAAACTAGGGAAATCTAAAATTATTATTTATATGTTATCATTTAGATTGATAGTCTAAGACCATTAATGCTTACCTCAGAATTATTTTTTTCAGATGTATTGAAGCGTGTATGTGAGAACAAATCTATGAAATGTGCAGCAAAATTTTGCTCAAGAGGGTCTTCTCATAACATCAGTTCATACTTCCTCCATCACTTTTTCCTCAGAGAGGGAGGAAATCTTCTGATGTTTCCTATAATCAATTCAGTGAGCTTCAGAAAATAACAGTTTGACTCACTTTCATTTTCCATTGAGATATTTTTCTTCTCTGATCACTATTTATTTCCTGACATTAGGTTTCTGAATTGTAATTCAATTATAGGAAACAAAAAATGAAATGAAAGTATATTTTAATTTGCAAACATGTCAGATTAAAGTTTTTCCATTACAGGACTCTGATTTTTACTTAAAAGTGTTATTTTATGAATTTACACTTATATACCAATCAGATCAATATATGTAACAAGGTTAGTGAATTTTTCTTTTTTACGCTTGCTTTCTTCCTGTTGATGTTATTTATCTAATATCCACATGACCCAAGCAGTTTTGATTTGTTTTTCACAACAATCTATGCTTTCAGTATCTGTCAATAAGAGTATAATCTTTCAAATGAGCCTGAGAGGTGCCTACATTCCTCAGTTGCCTACATTCCTCAGTTACCTACATTAGTGGCTGCTGCTAATTTGCTGCTGATGGACTGAAACATTATCTGAATCTTAAATATCACCAGGACAAATTTGACAGTCTGTCCCCTAAGAAAAACTCAGTGACATGAACAGAGCTCTTCCTATGAGAAAGACCTGTTTATCTATTCACAGATTAAGTCACTCAGAGTTTTTTTCAAGTACTGTGAGAGAGATTTAATTTTGAAATGTTATCAGTGATAATATCTCTTTTTTTCAAACATAATATTGCTTTTGGTGATAGGGCAGAGTCCTTGGAAAGGCAGGTGAGATAAATATTGAACCCAAAGTGGACACAATGTTTACCACAAACAATTCTAGTTCAAAAGTAAAAAAATAGAAATACACTACTCTTTTACATGCATGACAACACCTGTAAGTGCCATTGCTTACAAATGGATGCTTCTTTTCTTCTTCATAAACTGGGAAAATTTCATGCTGCTCACTACAAATCATTATACAGCCACATTGAGGTGACTTATGTATGATTTTCTTCAAAATACTCTGGTCACCCACTGCAGCTTCTTCCAGAATTGTGGCAGGACTAGCATTTGCATGGTACCGAAGCAAGCTCATTAAGGCAACTGATCTGGCTGAAAACTAAGCACTGTTTTTTTTTTTTTTTTCTTTTTTTCCTGGGAGTACTCCTCAGCCAGATCACTGTCCTGATTTGGTTTACCATTTGCTACATGAATGCTTAAGCCAGCCCAAGAAAAGCAAGAGAAACACACAGCAGTGAAAGTACAGTGCTCAGGATCACGCCTTTTGGGAGAAATCCATTGTGCAGTCAATTTAACATTATAATGGTACTCAGTATAACACAAATCATTTTGATGTCTGTCAAGAGTAACAGTCATCAGAATAGCAGCCTTTTCTTTCTAAAAATGTATTGGCTAATAGATCATTCATTCAAGTAACTTATAAAGTTGCTCAAGTTCAATTGCTCTGCTTAAGTTCTGCCTGAGTTGTGTGACTGTTTACTGAAGTTATGTAAAAACGTATTTTCTTTGGGTTTTTTTCCCTACTGGATGACCTAAGTTTTACACACATAGCATTCAGAATTTGATTTCTAGTTCACCTTAAGATGACTTATATTTCCTCATATAACTGACCCAAACTACTTGTTTGCGAATTATTCTGTACCAAAATGTTTTTCTTAATTTCTTCTCAAACAAAATGTACACCTTAATGTAAACATAAATATGATTCAGAATTTACAAAAATTATCAGTAATCCATTTTTTCTAGCTCATTTTAGTGCAACACATTGCTATAATAATACTACAGATGAAGATTTTTATTTCTCTATACTGCCTAAACTGCATGTAGTTATTTTCTATATATGATCAAGCTACTTACCATTATCATATCTGTAATATACACACACATTGCAACACTAACCTTATATGGTTTCTTCTTCCTCAACCTTAACAGAAAAAGATGTGTACTATTTGTAGCGAAGGACACTGTACAGAAATGAATGAGGAAAGAGAGCTCTGAATATTTTCAGGGAAAGTCTAACCTGGATGGGTTAGTTTTACATGTAGTTTTATGTTTGATCTTACAAATGACCAGTAAATCATCTATAGCCATAAGAAAACTAAGATATGAAGGAGCTGAAATCCAGAGAGAAGTTTATGTTGTGTGGTAACAGCCTCATTTGTATAGGTTATAATAGTTTTTTTCTGTGACATGAAAACATCTTATAAAATTGTGCTCTTTCTTCTTTTAGCCATTTCTTGTGGACATCCTGGGGTACCTGCCAATGCAGTCCTTTCAGGAGACAAATTTACATATGGCTCCATAATTCACTATTCTTGCACAGCGGGTCGAAGGCTCATAGGAAATTCTACTCGGGAGTGCCAAGAAGATAGCCACTGGAGTGGGACTCTCCCTCACTGCTCAGGTACTCGTACCATCCATCATCTGAATGTCACTTTGTAATTACATCAAAAAGCTATTCTCAAGCAATTTTTAACTAGAGTCAGGTATTTGTTGTTTCCTTTCCAAGTATCTTTTTATTTCACCGATAGCCACTCAGCCAAATTATAGCCGTTTATTGAAATATTCCCATATATTTTCTCATTCTCCTTGTCATTACTTTATAACTTTACTCCTTAGCTAGATGTTATAGTTGTGTACTGCATTATATAGAAGCCACAAAACACTATTTAAAACCTGATAGAGTTCTGCTTAAAAAGGGTGCACTTATTAAATTTTATTTTTATGAACACTGTTTTGTGTAAACAAAGGTTGTCACATAGGAAAATGTTGATTAAAAACCACCACTGCAGAAGTATGAGATAGTAAACTTCATACATTAAGTACCTCTTTTCACTTAAGAAATATTCTTTATTAGTACCACAATGTGCAAATACCATAAACCTTTGCAATGTTCTTGGTGCTGTCTGGAAGTACAGGCACAGTTTATTCTCCCCTAGACTTACTATGCAGATTTAGAAGAAGCCATGACACAGTTTTGTTGAAGTCAAAGGCTCAGATAAGGATTGGCTGCTAAGGTCATCCACAGTGCATTAAAAAGTCTCATAAGGGAAACAAGTCTACACACTTCAGTATAAAAAGAAACAGAGACCTGACAGGTTTCAGAAGAAGATTTCCTAATGAGAAAATTGTTGCATAATTACACATTATAGAATCTTCTTATAACTTCCCCTATGCAATTGGACATGCTCACTGCTGGGCTTATCTGATTCAATGTGGTTCAATTCAGATTTTAGCTAATTTCAATAGGTGTAAGGTATATAAATTCTGTACTTTGAAAAGGCTCCAAATAAGTGTTCATTGAAAATGGTCCATTCATAGGCTGATTCTAAGCAAGGATGCTAAGCAGAATTTGAAACACTGAGGAAAGGAAGTGAATTTAAATCACTAATGTTTATTTACTGCTGTCTGCTGTTCAAGGAGGAAAGAGTTTCCTTAGTCTTCTCACACCACTAGATCTCACTGCCATCATAGTCTCTATGCCTAGATGTGAAAGGAATCTCTGCAGCACAATCATATGGATAGTTTCCACACAGAATTTGCCTTTCTTGCTTATCTTAATCCCACATTTATGTCACTTTCACCTTTTTATCCAGTATAAAATGCCAGACCTGAGATTGAACTAAGATATTAAAATTTCTAAGGTCAGAGCACTCTAGTGCTGTTCCTGGTATTTAGTTTTGGTAGCAGGGGTCTACAGGGTTGGCTTCTGTGAGAAGCTGCTAGAAGCTTCACATGTGTTTGACAAAGCCAATGCCAGCCGTCTCCAAGCCAGGCCCACTGCTGGCCAAGGCTGAGCCTATCAGTGAGGGTGGTAGTGCCCCTAGGATAACATATTTAACAAGGGAAAAACTTGCTGTACAACAGCAACTGCAGCAGTCAGAAGAGAGGAGTGAGGCTGTGTGAGAGGAACAGCCCTGCAGACACCAAGGTCAGTGAAGAAGGAGGGGCAGGAGGTGCTCCAGGCACCAGAGCACAGATTCCCCTGCAGCCCCTGGTGAAGACCATGGTGAGGCAGGCTGTGCCCCTGCAGCCCATGGAGCAGATACCCACCTGCAGGCCTTTGAAGCAGGTGGATGTGCCCAAAGGAGGTTGTGACGCTGCGGGAAGCCTGGGCTGGAGCAGGCTCCTGGCAGGATCTGTGACCCTGTGGGTTCCCACGCTGGAGCACTCTAGTCCTGAAGGACTGCACCCTACGGAAGGGGCCCCAAGCTGGAGCAGGGGAAGAGTGTGAGGAGGAAGGATCAGCAGAAACAACATGTAATGAAGTGACCGCAACCCCCATTCCCCGTCCCCCTGCACCGCTCAGGGAGAGGAGGTAGAGGAAATCAGGAGTGAAGTTGAGCCCGGGAAGAAGGGAGGCAGGTGTTTTAAGATTTAGGTTTTATTTTGTCATTACCCTACTCTGAGTTGATTGGTAATAAGTTAAATTAATTTTTTTCCCCAAGTTTGGTCTGTTTTGCCTGTGATGGTAATTGGTGAGTGACCTCCCCCTGTCCTTATCTCAACCCATGAGTCTCTCATTACATTGTCTCTCCCCTGTCCAGCTGAGGAGGGGAGTGATAGAGCAACTTCGGTGGGCACCTGGCGTCCAACCAGGGTCAACCTAGCAGAATTGCCCACTACAGGTGAAATCTCATGCTGATAGAAAGAAATCTTAATCACTAACAGTTCAGACTTTTATTGATGTCAGTCCTGAATATGATATATTTTTATAGACTCTTAGATTTTTAAACACTGTAGCTAACTCCTATGATGGGGAAAATATGTCTAGTGTAACTAAAACATTGTTACTGATGCAGAATTTAATTTTCTAAGTTTGAACATGATATGACACCATCTTGAGAGGAAGGCGATTCCTTGGGAAAATGAGAAATCTCTCTCTGTTAACTCAATTTAAAAAAAACCAAACAAAAACTCCCAAACAGCCAAAAAACCCTAAAAAGGTGTCTCATTCCTCTAACACATTTAGATTTCAAAAATAAATATACTTTCCAAGTTAGGTATTCAGGAGATTACTCCATTAAAAAACAATAGGAATAATTTGTATTCATAATGTCAATGAAAGAATTATTGTGCCCAGGACAACTGAGACAGTTAATTGGTTTTATACTTAAGGGATATGAAAAACAGTCCCAATATAACACTTGTAATCTGTAGTCTGTTTCTGCAAGGGGTTTATTTATTATATATTAACATATTAATATATGTTTGAATGCATGATTGTATAAATACGATCTCAGGGTTTTGTTGCCACCTGGGACCTGCTGCAATGATGGACACTTGTATCTTATGAGTTAAGTGATAGCTGAGATTTTTGTTTAAGATCACTCACTCATTTTTCAGTAATGGATATGTAGCCATCTACACTGCTAAATAAAAAAGGGCATACACCTTTATAATACTTCAGCTGCCTTTGTCTATACGCTCTGACTATAAAGTTGCATGGCTCCAGTTTAAACTTTCTCCAAGACAAAGCTAGGTGTGTCAAAGGAAAAAAATTCTGGTCATTCAACTGGAATAATCCCCTCAGCAAGGTCCCAAAGCAAAGTGGGACATAATCAGAATTTTACAATAATAGATCCTTCTGCCCTGAACAATTCCTGCAGTCCTTGCATTCGCAAGCCAAATTGTGTGCCACAAACCTGTTTCATGCTGTAAACATGCCACAGTGGTAGCCTGACTCACAGCCCTCATGTTAATTTCACACATCTTAAACTACAAAAATGTCTGTGAAATAGTAATGTCTTAGAGTAAGGGGAAGCAAACGGCACCCAGAGGCCACATCTGGACAGTTTACTGAACAGTGCCAGGTCATAGGTCACGGATGCTAGTACTTGATCACCTAGACCATTATGCTCTTAGAATTGTCCACCCATCCTAACTAGCACTCCATCACACAATGCACAAATACTTTGCAAGTTGGTGGTGTGCTGGAGATCATTCTCAACAGCCACTATGGATCCAGACACCCTGTTTTGCAGAATGAGTTTAACTCTATAGATGTGAACAGAATATACCAGCTGGCTTAAAGACACTCACGCTGTTTACAAGCGTGTATGTAGAAAAGGAAACCTAGGTCCAAATGCCATAGGGCAGGGTGACAAGGACAATTTATTCTAGAAGGAGCTAGTACTAAGCAAAGTGGACACAACTGAAGCCCACAAGTTAGCCTTGAATTCAGGAACTGTGTCTTTGTCTCCTTTTATAAGGAAGTATGATTGTATCCAAAGTGTCTGTCTCAAACTTGTTAAACGAAAACCTTATGCAACATACTTTCTAGCTTTAGAAAAACTTAATTTCTAGAATAAAAGTTTGAGTTTTCTCAGTATTTTGCTACTGTTATTCTGTTTTTCAAGACTTTTTCCTTCATCATTCCTTTCATCTTCATGTAAGAAGATATAGACTTCAGCCTATGGAATTATTTAAGCATATTTTAAAAAAAAGAAAAACAAAAAAACCCAAACCATAGTTTTAATAGAAATTCAGTCTGGATGTATGACTTAAAAATGGAGAACAAAGGATAATGTTGCTATCAACCACAATTTAGACACAGAGGGATTTAGGAGAGATTCAATTTTATGTTAAAATTTATAATAAATTATTGATACTGAGACCATACTTCCTTGACCATCTTGGGTAGCATTTCCTGTAGCAGCCTCGTTACCTGATAAGGCAGTTGACTGGTTCATCAGGCCTATAATGACATGTTTGAGTGGTCTGTTTTGCAGCATCTTCTTTCTTTTCTAACACTGTAAGAAATACTTGCATAGGAATTTAAAGGATAAGGAAAATTATGAGGTGTCCTTTCCATTCTTGACAGGCACAGAGGGCCAGGTACCACTTAGTCTTTTCTGTGGATATATGTATTTCAAATATATTTCTTAAGAAACTTGAATATGGTTCTTTTCACTCTCGCTGTTGTCTAATTTTTGTTATTAGAAGTTATTACTAGCAAAGAAGTTGAACAATAAAATACAATGTGTAGAAAATGTAATTTATGTCAAAAGGAAAACAAATGTGACTGACAAAAAAATGTTGGGTGTGCTTCCTGTGTTCACAATTATGTTTTATCTTTTATTTATATCACATTCTTTGTTTAGGTCTGTGTAAGTCTCAAACAAGAAGTACGCTAAAAAGACATGTTTTCACCTTTGGCTTGGTTTCACATCCTCGCACTGGGGGAAAAGTGATTAATTATAATAGAAATAATGCAGTTAGTACTACGATTTGCAAGACAGTATTTTCACTACCACTACATTTGCATGTAAATACTCTGCCAATAATTCTGCCCTATTGTGTTTTACAGGAAATAATCCTGGCTATTGTGATGATCCAGGAGTACCAGCTCATGGGTCTAGACTAGGGGATGAGTTCAAAATAAAAAGTCTGCTACGTTTCTCATGTGAAATGGGTTATCAGCTGAGAGGATCTGCAGAACGAACATGCCTGTTTAATGGTTCCTGGTCAGGTATACAGCCTGTGTGTGAAGGTAGGTATTGACATGATCAGCATTTATGACATCATTGAGTGACATTTACTAATGACATTTTATACTTTAATTAAAAAGTTTCATGACAGAAATATGTTTTCATACTGCTCTGCAGAAATTTGATATAAAAGAGTTACAAACAGTCCACGTTTTGCTTGAAAGCTGAAATCTAAACTGATAAAGTTTTGGAGCATATATTTCTAAGAAGATTCTGAGAAAATAATTCTAGTTAAACAAAAAATAAGCCTGAAAATAGATAATATATACCCAATTTAAATGTAAAATTTAACAAATGCTTCTGATTGAAGATATGAAAATGGAGTGATAAATCATCATTCATCTTCTAACAAGACAATATTTAGTCTTCTCATTCTATGCAATGTCTACACATCAGGGACTGAACAGATGATAAATATTTTATTCTTAACTAAGTATAAGTTAATGTATATTTCTCCACACAAGTTAGACTAATTTTTTATGAGATATACTATTTTTATGCTAGCTTTTTCAGCAACAGAGAATATTTCTGGAAGTAACATTTAAGAATAAGATAAATAAGATAATATAAATAAGATAAAAAATATAATAAAAAATTTTTACACTCTTTATGCAGTCAGAATTGTAAAGAAATAATGTAAGACTAGATGGAAGATAGAACAAAATATTTTTAATTCATTGTGGTTTTTCATCTGCAGATTTCATCACAGTATCATCTAACAGTTGTTCTTTTGCAGTATTCTTCAGCTCAGACTAACCTTCTGTCGGTGTAGATATCATCATAACTGTAAGAAAGTGGCAGTATTTCCAGCAGAAAATTGAAGTTTTGCAATGTCCTTTCTTCTTCCCTGGCATGAAGATATTAAGCATAGTAGGACAGCAGCACTCAGTGGCAATTAACAGTGTTTGAAATGCCTCTGTTTTTTCATTCATTCATTTTATTTTTCTATTCTCCTTAATATTTTCTTGTTCAGTATAAATAAAGATTAGATTAGCAAGATAATACCTCTTCACCCCGACAAGTTGAAGTTCCAACCTACAATGTTTCTGTCTTCAGTATTTGAAATTTTTATACATAAAAAGTGAATAACACTTCATTAAAACAAAGGCATTTAGGTATTATTCCAAACAGCAGTAATACTCAGAGTAATTTTTAGTTGGAAAACTGTGTTTATTATAATGAATTCTATAATCTGTAACTATTAGATTCTAACCATTAGATTCTAACTATTATGCTGGAGACCATCCATCTAGGGGTTGTGGTAGACAAGTTGAACAAAATCAGCAATGTGCCCTTGCTGTAAAGAAGGTTAATGGTATCCCAGGCTGTTTTAGGGGGGAAGTGATCCTTCCCCTCTACTCAGCACTGGCAAGGCAGCGTCTGGAGTGCTGGGTCCAGTTCTGGGCTCCTCAGTACTAGAGACATGAGTTTACTAAATTGAGTCCAGCAAAGGGCCATGAAGATGATGAACAGACTAAAGCATCTCTCCTCTGAGGAAAGGCTGAAAGAGCCAGGACTGTCCAGATTAGGGAAGAGAAGGCTCAGAGGAGATCTTATTAACCTATATAAAAATCTGAAGTCAGGGTGCACAGAAGATGGAGTCAGGCCCTTTTCAGTGGTGCCAAGTGACAGGACAAGAGGCAATGGGTACAAACAGAAGCACAGGAGTTCTGTCTGAACATCAGGAAACACTTTTCCTGTGAGGCTGACTGAGTGCTGGCATAGGTTGCCCAGAGACGTAGTGGAGTTTGCATCTTTGGAGACAGTCAAAAGCCATCTGGATATGGTTCTGGGCAATGGGTTTTTTGGGACCCTCCTTGATCACATTACCTGCAAAGGTCCTTTTCAGTCTAAACTGTTCTGTGATTCTTTGTTTCTGTGATTCACACAAATACGAAGATTTGGTCATTGCTCTCAGAATGTAATAAATTGAGTTAAGCAAATATGAGGAAATACAATAAATATTATAAGTAGTGTAAGGATTATTTTACAGTCAACTACTGTCAAATTATAATTTAGTCAAATGTTAAGCATATGCAGACTTCTTGTCTTTGCATAAAGTCCATAAATACATTTAGCCTTAGTGAATACGTCCAGGCTTTCCTAATGCAGCTCAGTCTTGTGCCTTGACCAGTATCTGCACATGGGCTTTAATTTGTTTTATTAGTTTTATCATGGAATCATAGAATGGTTTGTGTCAGAAGGGACCTTTAAAGATAATCTAGTCCAACCTCCCTGCCATGGACAGGGACATCTTCCAGTAGATTATGTTGCTCAAAATCCCACCCAGCCTGACTTTGAACACTTCCAGGGATGGGTCATCCACAACTTCACTGGGCAGCCTGTTCCAGTGGTTCACCACCCACATGGTAAATAATTTCTTCCTTATGTCCAATCTAAATCTACCTCCTTTCAATTTGAAACCATTACCCCTTCTTCTCTCAGTAGGCTTGGTAAGAAGTGTCATTCCATCTTATAAGTCCCCTTTAACTATTGAAAGGCCACAATAAGGTCTCACTATAGGCTTCTCCTGGCTGGACAACCCCAACTCTCTCAGGCTTTCTTCATGGCAAGGACATCTTCCACTAGACCAGGTTGCTCAAAACTCCATCCAAACTGACACTGAACACTTCCAGTGATGAGGCATCCACAACCTGTTCCAGTGTCTCACCACTCTCATAATAAAAAATTTCGTCCTTATGCCCAATCTAAACCTACCTTCTTTCCGTTTCAACCATTGTCCCTTGTTCTGTCACTACAGGCCTTTGTAAAGAGTCTTCCTCTATCTTTCTTATAAGCCCCCTTTATATATTGAAAGGCCACAGTAAGGTGTCCCCAGAGCCTTTTCTCCTCCAGGCTGAACAACCCCAATTCTCTCAGCTTCTTTCCGTAGGAGAGGTGTTCCAACCCTCTGATCATTCTTGTGGCCCTGCCCTGGACCTACCCTAACAGGTCCATTCCTTTCTTGTGCTGGGGACCCCACAGCTGGATGCAGTACTCCAGATGGGTCTCACGAGAGTGGAGTAGAGGGGGAGAATCCCCTCCCTTGACCTGTTGACCGTGCCTGTTTTTATGCCGCTCAGGGTATGTTTATGACGGGGATTCCTCCAGTTGTCTAAGGAGGAATGAGAGGCAGAGACAAACTGCTGTATAGTGACCGTAACCCTTCATTCTGTCCTCTGCACCAATTATGGGGTAGGTAGGGGGGCCTGAAGTGAAGGAATTAACTTAATCCTGGGAAAGAGGGTAGGAAAAGTGCTGTTTTAATGTTTGTCTTTCTGTCCCTATCCAAATTTACTTTAATTGGCTATGAATTAAAAAACTGTCCCCAGGTTGAGTCGTTTTTGCCCCCAGAGGTAATTGGTAAGCAATTCCCCTGTCTTTATCTTAACCTATGAGCTTTGTCATCCTTCCTGCTGAGGAGGGGGCAGTGAGTGAGCAGCTGGGTGGGCGTTTGGCGCTTAGGCAAGGCTAATCCATCACAATATTCCAAGCCATTACATTTTATCATACTTATACTTTATCATATCATTGTATTAGAGTAAATAAATTTACTTCTCATGCAACCACTTTTTTGTGCTGTTGGAAGAGTAGAGTTGCCAGCTTTTGAAAGCACTGCAAGAGCAGTTACGTCCTCCCAGTCTTACAAACCACTTTATGCTCCATGGAAGATTATGGAAAGAGTTTGATTTAGATGCACATTTCTTCCTAACTCTAGATTAACACTGTTAATCTCTTAACCCCATGCTAGTTTCATTTTATTCCAATGAAGAAGCATAGTCTCTGTCCAACAGTGGAATTTTATCGCACTTTTGCCAGAGTCCTATCTGCCAGGACGGTCAAATAAAGATGCTTCATGGGAAGGTGGTTAGAAAAAGTCAAAACAAACAAACAAATCCTACTCATAATTGGCTGGTCCATTGGAAAAACAAAACAAAACAAAGCATAAAAAACCTCCAAACCAGTAAACCTTTCCAAAAAAAACCCCAACATATGATCAAAGGAAACCACTGTTGAATCATGGATGTATTAAGATGAAACATAATGATTGCCTTATTTGCAAGAAGATATGGAGGTCAATACAGAATGTCTGTTCTTTTCTTGATTCAAAAAAGAAATGGACAGGAAGACCATAATTTACTATTTATGCACTTTTGCAATTGAAAGAGGAGATATCAGAAGACAGGAAGAGAATAGAAAAAGTTGCCCAAAGACAAAACAGGGGCACACTTCTGTCAGAAAGTTCTGAATGAGCTTTATTCTCTCCAGTGACTGTATTGGGTGGGGTGGAATATTTACAAGCAGTGCAAACTATCTCAATCAGATATTGAACAAACAAAACAAAGCAAATGCAAGTAAAGTGATCATATTAATGAAGAGAAATAAGATATTAACTCAAGAATATACCTATTAAATATTTTGTTAGTAAAACTTGCTATAGCTTTTTTAAAAGCTGGGCTATGGACCTACTATTTTTTTTATCCCAGTTAGTCACCTATCATGGAAATATTGATGTTTTTTTATCCTTTTCTCCACAGCTGTGTCTTGTGGGAACCCTGGCACCCCAGCCAATGGTATGATAATATACACTGATGGAATATTATTCTCCAGCTCAGTCATTTATGCCTGCTGGGAAGGTTACAAAACTTCAGGGCTAACTACTAGACATTGTACTGCTAATGGGACATGGACTGGCACTGCTCCAGACTGCACAGGTAAGAAATAAACTTTCTTCCTCTAAAACTTTATAGTAGTAAGTCCTCCAGCCTTCCTAGTGAAAACAATTATTTTGTTAGATAAAATAACACATTTTTCCCCATTCATCTGTCTTTTAATACATTGGTATTTTATATATTTAAAGGCCTTTTTAATACACACTAGATGTTTCCAGAACTATCTTTTAAAATGGAGACATAGGTAACTTTTCTGTATTTGTTTACCTCATGAGTGTCAACACTGAAAATATTACATTATTCCTAAGAATATCTGTTCCTCTAGAGTTTCCTTTATCTGTATTTTTGGGGGTTGACCTTTTGGGTTGGGTTTTTTTTGTGACTTATTTACAGAGGAAGAAGTTCTGGTAGTTGAAAATCTGCTTTTACCTAATTGGATACATTACTGTGCCAGATTTTATTGTGAGCCAGAGGAATTGGATCCGACTCATAACCATTCTGCTAAGGACCAAGAGTCAGGGAGCAGCAAGATTGGGCTATCTCATCAGGGAAAGAGAGCGGGGAGCAGAGGGGTGCTGCAAGGCCAGAAGGGCCAGTGGCCTCACTGACAGGGCCAGACCCACCCAGATCCACAGTACATCAGTACAGTGTTAAAAAAAAGAAAGAAAAGAAAGAAGGAAGGAAGGAAGGAAGGAAGGAAGGAAGGAAGGAAGGAAGGAAGGAAGGAAGGAAGGAAGGAAGGAAGGAAGGAAGGAAGGAAGGAAGGAAGGAAGGAAGGAAGGAAGGAAGGAAGGAAGGAAGGAAGGAAGGAAGGAAGGAAGGAAGGAAGGAAGGAAGGAAGGAAGGAAGGAAGGAAGGAAGGAAGGAAGGAAGGGAGGGAGGGAGGGAGGGAGGAAGGAAGGAAGGAAGGAAGGAAGGAAGGAAGGAAGGAAGGAAGGAAGGAAGGAAGGAAGGAAGGAAGGAAGGAAGGAAGGAAGGAAGGAAGGAAGAGGAATTTCATAACTTTGCTGGAATTTCATTGTACCATCAGCATTAGGCATAATGTGACAAAGTTCCCAATATGAAGGAAAGAAAAGCCCTGTCAAAAGTATCACTAACCTTTCAGTCTGCAGTAGCAGTAGAGTGTACCAGCTTAAGCTAGAGTATTTAATGAACACAGTATTTGGCCCAAACTATTGCAATGCCTTCAAAAATATGACTTTTTAGCTAGAAACTGATGATAACATTTTTGATTTTGTGTGAAATATATTGATAGAAATTTTTCTTGTCTTGTACAGTTAAAAAAAAAGGACATTAACTATACATAATTCTATGTTTCATTACATGTTTATTGAAAAAAACCCACCCTTTTTTTTTCTTTTCCTCACTAGTGATCAGCTGTGGAGATCCAGGACCATTAGCAAATGGAATTCAGTTTGGAAGTGATTTTACCTTTAATAAGACAGTCAGCTATCAGTGCAATCCAGGATACTTGATGGAGCCTGCCGGTTCGTCTACCATGTGTTGTATGAAAGACAGCACTTGGAACCAGAGTAAACCAATTTGCAAAGGTGTGCTTTTGAATTTATATAGTTTACAAATACTGTTTTGGTATTATAAATGAAATTCACTAATCAGTGTCTTTATATATAAAAAAATGTCAAAACATTCTCTGGGACAATTAACATGCAAATGCAACTAAAACATTTAGATAAATATTTGTGTAAAATTTGTATTTATTTTGCACATATGCTGTGGTATGATATCAGTCAGAATAGCAACATTAATGACTACAGTAGAACCAAATCATTCTGCAATGAAGATTATTGGAGTGCTCAGTTTCAAATGCTAGAAATGAAGTACCCAGTTTTGATTTTGGACCCATTTATCTTGGATTAGAAGGCCAAAATTCTGTAAAGGGATCCTCCATACCAAACTTTCTATAAAAGATTCCCTTGCTGGTTTAGTGTAGTCATCATAAACAGCCAAAAAGATGCTTCACAAATAGCTAATTACAAGTGCTAACATAAAGGTCATTGTCGGAATGAGACTGAAAGGCAAATAAGGTAGCCTAGTGAAAATTGTTAGCACTACTACAGCAGCTCAGGGAGTAAATTTAACAGCCTAGGGCATCTTCTGCTTATGAAAGGCCTAGACTGTCAACTCATCTAGCATTGCTTTAAAGTGGTGTCTATGCCTAGCCGACTAATTAAATTTTGGCATATGTATTTTACTGACCATATTTTCTGTTGTAAAAATCACTGACTGAGTGATTTTACAGTTGTGGTCTTTGCTGAAAGAACTGATGTGTAAATGTAAACTTGGTCATTCCAGATTTCATCAATTTGGGCACTCTTTCATAAGCTGGAAAACATCATAATATTTTTAAAGAGTCTTGGCCACTAATTACCCGTAAAGTAAATGTCCATAGCATGCTGAAAGCCTTAGAAAATGAGCAGGTGAATGAACAAAGTCATATTAAAGGCTTTAAATACTGCTGCAAAATTAGTTTAAAATAAAATGCAAATATTTAGAATCACAGAATCATAGAAACATATTTCTTGAAATAATTCACATTTATTAAAAATGTTCACCTAGTTCAGTAGCCTGTTGCCAGCAATGATTAGTAATGAATATGTAGGGAAGAGATTCAGAACTAGGTAAGCTATATACTCTTCTGGCTTCCAGCAACACAGAGCTTAGGGACTTCCTAAACCTTGAGGTAGTATTTTTGTATTTAAATTGGTTTTCTGTCTACTACAGGCTGCTTTGTCAACACAGGAGTGCTTTGTTAGAACTGAACAGCATTAATATTTTTTTTAGTTTCAGAAGTGTGAAGTTATTTTGTTGCATTCTCCTAAACTCTATAAAGTCTTGAAATTATAATTTTCTTTTTGTGACACAGCTATTACCTGTGGTCCCCCTCCACCAGTACTCTATGGGAAAGTGGAAGGATCTGATTACCGCTGGGGTGCCAGTGTGAGTTACAGCTGTGCAGAAGGCTATCAGCTGTCTAACACAGCTATTCTCTCCTGTGAGGGTCGAGGAATTTGGCGGGGAGACATCCCACAATGTTTGCGTAAGTTTTCAGGGTATAGCTGTGTTGGGCTTCACAAAAGCTACAATGAGTTGTGTTGGGCTACAATCTACTGTCTTGGGCTACAATTAGTTTCTCACAAAAGGACTCAGCTAGATCACGTAATATATGGAACACTGCAGGATTCTCCCTCCTTCTCCCAAAAAGCATACCTCATTATGAAATTGAGTGGTTGTACCCATTTAAGGTCTTGGATTTGTTCCTTTCCCCAGTGACTCCATCTCTTATTACCTAATTGGAGCCATCACCATTTGCCTTACTGATAATCTTTTTAAATGTTCTGAATTTGACTTTTAGTGAACATGATTAAAATTTTCTTTACACTTTTCCTTTTTCTTCCTTGTTTCCATTTTCATTAACAGGTGAAAATAAGGATCCTAACCCTTAAGCTCATAGCCTTGTTCTCCTTTCTAAATTCTTTTTTTCTTTCCTGAAGGCGAGTACATACCCTAATATCTTGTTTGTATTTGTTTTTCAGCTTATTCTAAATCTGTCAGCTCATCTCGTTCAGTGCTTGAAATCTTGTCAGGACTCTGACAAACACTTTTCCTTTTACTTAATTAGGGCAAAAATTTCCAGCCTGCTCATCTGAGGGTGACTGATGTGAAAACTGGATACATTTTGAAACATTACAATATAGCGTTGCCTACTTTGAGATTACTTTGTCATCCAAACCTAATCAACATTTAAATGTCTCAATTAAAAGGTCTATTTTTCCAGGTTAACTTTTATGCTTATAATAACTATAAAAGTGACAATTAATTTTAAATTGCTGTCAAGAATTTATCAGAGCTACAGTCCTACACGTCTAGATGAACATAGCATTTGCACTCATATTCAGTATGCCTGACTTGCACATAAAACAATGTAGAATACTTCAGTTGAAGCACATGCAGTTTTTAATAAGTTTTTTTTCTTTCCTTTTTTATATATTAGCTGTGTTTTGTGGTGATCCTGGTACTCCAGCAGAAGGACGTCTCAATGGAAAAATCTTCACCTACAGATCTGAAGTTAGCTTTCAGTGCAGACCTCCTTTTATTCTGATAGGCTCTTCAAGACGATTCTGTCAAGCAGATGGTACTTGGAGTGGAATTCAGCCAACGTGCATTGGTAATAACTACCACTACTTATGCTGTTTCTATTGAGAATATTCTTGAAAAACTGTATCATAAATCTAGCAATTAGCTTTCCAAATATAGAAAACGTCTCTGTAATATAAAAAGAACTAGATAAATAAGGTTATATTTTGAGTATAAAAATTTTAGGATAAACACAATTGCATATGAAGTAATCTGTAAATTTACATGATTGCTTGTCTGCTGGAAATGCAGAATGTCAATAAGTGCAAGCATATAAATTTGTTCCATCTATTTTTAGAATCTTTTAGATATGCAGAAGACTGGCAGATTAAAGACCAGATTCTGTCACTGGAGACTTAAAGGCATTTGTCAGAATCACTTCTAAATCAAAAAGCTTTCTGGACTTTGTGAAAGTGGCTTGTACACCTCAAAAGGATGAAGGGTGCTGGGTCTTACCTTCTGAAATTCTGATAAACTGCCAAGTGTTACCAGTTTCTCATTGACTGATGTGCAACTGATAGGCTTTTAGCATGTTACATATTTAAACTCACTGAGAGAAATGCTGGATGGCTGTAACTCCCACTGGTATCAGCATTTGGCCCAACTTGGGGTGACTTGCTAGAGAAAATTATTTTGGTGTTATAATAGAAAAATATTTTTTGATATTTCTAAACAAACACATTCAGACACAGACTCTAGCCCATTTATATATTTTGCTGTGGCTGAGATATTGGCTATGTGGAAGAGCTGGGATGGGCACTCTGGGAAAAGGTGGTAAGCAAAATTATTGAAAGCAGACTGTGTCTGTAAATTATGACCTTAACAGTCAGTACGATTTTTTAATATGAATTCAAATCTCCTTCTGTCCATGGTTTTTATGAACTGGGCAATCCATCTTAAATTTATTTTTTGTAACGGAGGCAAGAATGTTTACAAAAGCTAAATCTCAGGTCTATTGTGAAGAATCAGATTTGAAAATGACATTTCTATTCATATTTTGTATAGCATAATATCGAAGTATATGGAAAATACTGCATCAAAGGAAAGCTTTTCCTTTACATCGTAGTTTTTATATTATCATAGAAGGAAAATATTACATCATCTAAAATATTTAGAGATACCATTGTTAAGCAATTTTAAAATTAAGGTTAGTGAACAATACCTAGAACTACACCTAGAAATACTATACGATGGCAAATGATGGCTAGCTTTTCTATTTCTGGATATTGATAATTTCCTTAAAATAATTTGTGAAGTCTTCCTTTTTTCCCCACTGTTTCCTCAGATGAGACATATCTTAAAAATTCAATTCAACTTCATGTGTCTATGCAATGGCATTTCAGCTGATGATAATTTCTCAAAGTTCTTGGTCAGGAGTGTGTTTGGTTTTTATTCTTGCACGTTAGGTCAACAACCACCCAACTTTTGAAGCCTTTGGTAAATATCAGTCCTGTTGAATTGTTATTCTCTACTGATGGTCAACATTGACAATGGAAGTTGACCAAGAGCAAAATGACATACCACATTATTGTATGTGATAAGTTCAATTTTCTCTCTACAGAAAACTAAAAATGGTTACCCATGAAATACAGTCCCAAGTTACGTTCTTTCTAATGCAGTGTCAGCACAAAAGCAGACTTGGTTGCCAAGAGGGAATCGCATAGTACAGAAAGATCCACTGGATCAAGTCCGGTGCTGTCTACTTGGTGGATGTGACTGGGCAACCCCAAAGCAAATACATCCTCAGAATATGAAGTGGACATTGCTGAATCAAAAATAGTTTCAGGCTGCTTTAAATTAAACTCATGAAACTGATCACCATATAACTAGTTATACCCTGCTGGCATACCCTCTTTTGTGGGGGTACTGTCTTTTCATTCTCCAGCAACAACTAATTTAGTAGTCCATTTGAAACTTATTTTTTCTTGGTGACATAGAAAAATTTCTATCAAAAATTTAAGTACTTTACTTTCTATAAGAAAGCAGGTTGTTCTGGGGTTCGGGTTTTTTTTCAGTTTTGGGTTGTTTTTTTTAGAAATCTAACTTAACCATTAAGCTGTTGATAGGGAAAGAAGAGAAGAAAAATATTTCCCTATATGTTCCATCTGCATTGGTGAATAGTGGGATATACTATGTTTTAAAAAAGGTTTAGAAGGATAAACTCAGAAAAATTAATGCAATCCTAACTCTAAAGTCTACACTACCAAAGGTACCTGCAAAAATGCCCTTAAATAATGGCAATATACTGAAACTAAGCACTGTGATCTATCATGGAAATTTAATTGGAAATACAAATGTAATGTACAGAAATACATTCCATTAAAAATTTGATTCTTGTTGCCACTAGACATCAATGAAATTACTTAATATTTGCAAACAGTTTTAGAGTATTGTTTCCATACTATGATGATATATGTTGTGTTTCTCATTTTACGTTAGATCCAGCTCACAATACATGTACAGATCCTGGTACTCCACATTTTGGAATACAGAACAGTTCCAGAGGTTATGAGGTAATTCTTTCTTTTATTTATTAGCTTTCTAAATTGAAGATACATTTAATAATTACAAATATATTAAATTATCTGTAGGTTTAAATGTCTGATGTAAACCTTAGGAAATTCCTGCTCCTTTTTAATAAAAACTCATGCTTCATTCCAAGCTTTTTTTTTAACATGCATCTTAAAAAAAAAAAGACCTTCTAACCTTGCAATATATCATGTGTTCAATCCTTCAGGAGACTTTGTAGGATGGACCATTTACAGATTGATTACTTAATATGATATGACATGATATAATTAATTTGCTTTATGATCATAATTCTTTCATACATTGATGAATAGTCAGTAAATACTTAACAACCAAAGATCTGTCTAATCCAAAGGCTGTGTAGTCCTTGACAAAAAAGTCAACAAGTGACTTAACTAAATTAGCAATTCATGTTACATTTTATTCAGTCAGTGAAGATAAAATTATTCTGTGTGTTGAATCCAGGTTCTCTGTGATGAATGTCCTTTCTATAATTTCCAAATTCCTCACAGGTTATTAGCTTACCAAGTGACAGTCAGATAAGTGACTGAGGAAATAAAAGTAGATGCAACAATGACCAATCCACAGTCATTATACAGATCGATTAACCTTATGTGAATAGATTCTTCAGGTATAAATACTTGTGATTGGAATCTAAAATATGTTCCATTTCTTTTTCCTGCTTATTTCTGAACCTAGGGTAGTGTGCCACACAGTATTATGATATAGTTAGTAGAACTGGTTTTTTTAAAAAAATCCTTTCTCTAAGTTCATCTGGTTATTGGTATCTTGCCTCTCTTGCAACTGTGCTGTCTGTCACTGCTGTGGCTGTCAGCTCTTTCCTTCACCTTCTGCTCTTGCCTGGCTTGCAGATGCCAAGGAACTTCTCCCCTAGACACATCTTGTGGCCTCACCCCTAATGTTGTTGTTCTAGTATTAGGTGCAGTTGCTTTTCTGTCTGTTGCTCATCTTGACCCTGTACCTGTCCCCATCATCACTAAAAAGCAACTGTAATCTTTGCACCTAATTTGATCTGGGGTTTGTTTTTTGTTTTATCTCCCCCTTTTATCTGTCTCACAAGTTATCTTTAATACCAGAATTGTACGGGCCAATTCACTCTTCTAATGTTTATTGAACATCAAGGCTAATTTTCGCTTCTCATTTACCTCTTGAGACAATACTAAGTCTTCATCTGTTCTGTATTTAGTCTTTCTCAAGTATATGTGTGGTAGATTGACCTTGGCTGTACAACAGGTACCCACCAAAACCACTCTATCACTCCCCTTCAGAAGCTGGACAGGGGAGAGAAAATATAACAAGAGGCTCGTAGGACAAGATAAGGATGGGGAGATCACTCAACAGTTACCATCACAGGCCAAACAGACCAAACATGGGAAAAATTAATTTAATTTATTACCAATCAAATCAGAGTAGGGTAACAATAAAATAAAACCTAAATCTTAAAACACTCTCCCATCCCTCCCTTTTTCCTCAGCTCAATTCACTCCTGATTTTCTCTACCTCCTCCCCCCAAGTGGCACAGGAAGGCGGGGAATGGGGTTTGCAGTCAGTACACCTCACATTGCTTCTGCTGATCAGTGGGAGGATTCCTCACACTCTTCCTCTGCTCCAGCGTGGGGTACCTCTCACAGGAGACAAGGCTCCATGAACTTCTCCAACATGAGCCGTTCCCACAGGCTGCATTTCTTCATAAACTGCGCCAGCGTGGGTCCCTTCCATGGGGTGCAGACCTTCAAGAAGACTGCTCTAACATGGGTCCCCCATGGGGTCACAAGTCCTGCCAGTAAATCTGCTCCAGTGTGGGCTTCTCTGTCCACAGGTCCACAGGTCCTGCCAGATCCTGCTTCAGCCTACATTTCCCACAGGGTCACAGCCTCCTTTGGGCACATCCACCTGCTCCAGTGTGGGGTCCTCCATGGGCTGCAGGTGGATATTTGCTCCACCATGGACCTCCATGGGCTGCAGGGAATCTGTGCTCTGGTGCTTGGAGCACCTCCTCCCCCTCCTTCTTCACTGACCTTGGTGTCAGCAGGGCTGTTCCTCTCATGCAGCCTCACTCCTCTCTTCTGACTGCTGCAGTTGCTGTTGTACAGCAACTTTTCCCCTTCTTAAATATGTTATCCCAGAGATGCTACCACCCTCACTGATGGGCTCAGCCTTGGCCAGGGGCAGGCCTGTCTTGGAGCCGGCTGTCATTAGCTCTGTCAAACACATGTGATGCTTCTAGCAGCTTCTCACAGAAGCCAACCCTGTAGCTTCCCACCCGCCCCGAACCAAAATCTTGCCACGCAAACCAAATACAATGTGCTTTCACCCTCAGGTCACTATCTGTTACAAGAAGATATAGATTTCTCTCAAAATACTAGTGAAGTAGATTTTTTTTTTGGCATATGTGATTAGTAGGGATTCCTGTTTGTATGATTTATCTTCTACAAACCAGCTTTTAACAGTGTTTCCTCATTTCAGAAAATGCTTCCTGCTCCTTGTGATGACAGGCAGCAGTCCTTTGAAGTGTTTTCCCCTATATACCAGCACCTTGTCTTGCCCTATTCTTTTTGTGCCTTTTGTGCTCCACTGCACTGTGACTGTTACAAATGCCTCCAATCTTTGTCACCCAAGTATTATACAAAGAGTGCACTGCTTTTATTCTTACCTTTACCTGTAAAATGGAAAGGAAATATAACTCTGTAACTACCTTGAACCTAGACTTTTTTTTTTTTGCGTCGTCTTTTGGATCATTGAGGAAGTTTTTGCAGCTCATCTTTACTTACTGATACTAGAATTCGCAATTTCACAAGAAGCAAGATGACTTAGAGTCAAGACCAGCTACACTCTGTTCTGGTCTCTACTACAGACATGCTGTGCATCCTTGGCAAGATAGAGAGATTAATATGCTTAAAAATAGTTATTAAAAGATAAGTCTACAAAGCCATATCAGTAATTTGACCTTTAAAGATACCAGTGAATTTCACAAGCCACTTCAGGAAGAACTGATGCTGCATTTGCTCAACAACTATCATGATAATCTATTCTTAGGTAACTGAGTAGGTATTGTTAACAGGTAGGCACTTTTGAAGATAACTGTCTATTTTTAATGTCCACTGAAGTCTTTCTATGAAATTTGCAGTGTAGAGCTGTCTGCATTTATATTCCTGCAAGCTATTATATTAATATGCATTGATCTTTACTCATTTGCAAATTACTTGCATTTGTCTATGTGATATGTTACTTTATTAATAATTCATACAATTTCAAATAATAATATTTTTTGTGTTGTTTTTTTTTTTTTAAATTTCATCTGATCATATTTATTGCCAAGATGTTCCATCCAAAATAAAAGCAATGCTTTACTGTTCAATCTGCATCTTTAAATATCTTGGCCGGCAGTTGTATTACAGTTACTTTTGTCAATACCTTTAATAAGTCCTTTTTACTAGAACATTCCACACAATCTTACAGTTGTACGTTATGAAAAGTCTTCATCACCTGCAATTTTGTGTCTAGTTTTCATGCTTTTCTATTCTCAGCAGAAGTCTGAAGAGAGTTTTCTCAGTTACTTTACTTTTTCTTCTGAGAAAGGTCATATCACAGTTGACCATAGGAAGGCTTTCCGTAACATCACTCTGCTAGTTGAACATGTCAGGTAAAACTTAGGTAGTTTAGAGTAAAAAAATGCCATGTAAGGAATTGTGGCCTGGAGTTTTCTCTAGTGAATTTATTTGTAGATAGAACAGTTCTTCAGAGTTTTTTTCTTTTTCCTTTTTCCTCTGAAAAAACATTTTAGTCAAGTCACATATTGAGAAACCTTTGAAAAAGACTTTATGGTCAAGTTCTATTGAAATATATGCAGTGATATACAGGAAAGAGAGACATCTCAGTCATTTATTTTGCTTCTGTAACACTGACAAACTAATAAGCTGAAATGTACAAGTGTCGTTCTTCTCCACGTGCACAGACTTGTCAATATTTTTCAACTTATTGCTTTCACATAAGTTTACAAATGATCAGTTGCTCAAACTTTTCATCTCACGGGAAAAAAGTTTAACTCTAGAAATTGTAAATAGAGGAAATTTTTATTTTTGAAAAAATCTCTGTAGTACCTTATCACTGTCTTGATATCTGACTACACATGATGGATACCTCTTTTATCTAACATTCTGTTTTGATTCTTAGGTTGGCAGCACAGTATTTTTCAGATGCAGAAAAGGTTATCATATTCAGGGATCTACCACCCGTTCTTGTCTTGCTAACTTAACTTGGAGTGGCATACAGTCTGAATGCATTCGTAAGTCTGGTTTCTTATCTATGTGTTAGAATACTGAGCCATTTTAAAATGAGTTATAAAGTGATGCTTGTGGAAATTCATACTTTATTTGCAACAGTATTTTTAAATGTTTATTATTTCTTATTCTAAGACCAAAGATGTATTTGGGATATATTAATGTGAAGTAAGATTTTTCAGAATTTTTTTTTCATGAAGTTTATAATAAATTCTATAAGTTTTACTCAAAAAAAGAGTCTGTCTGCATTAACCCACTGCATTAGCTGCTTTAAATTAATCCAGTGTTTTTTAAGGCATTAATATAGATTAATAGACAACAGAAAGTGGCCTGAAGCATGCGTGGGGCTATTCTGTTGCCTAATATTTTGTGAATTGTAAATCAGAACTCAGCAAAATTAATCTTTTCTGAGCTATGCGTGGGTATGCAAATGATTAGTGTATTTATAGCTCTGTATGGGTTGGAGGACATCAAATAATTATTGTATTAAAATGCACTGGTCTAAGGTAAAAGTAAGTAATTAGAACGACCTTAGATTCTTATCCTCTTTCAAATTATCTTTGGTTTGTTATAAATGAACAGCATGGAGCACAGAGAAGCATACTGAGCAACCATATCTGTTATAATCAATGTAATACCACAAAGTCTTCCTCTGGAACCTTTATTTCAATTGGAATTCATAATGAATTTATTTAGCATAATAACTGCTCTGTAATTTTCAAGGCCCTTTAAAACATTGAGTGGAAGTGATGCTTGAAGCTGTGACAGTGCAGTAATTCACAGGACCAATCATTGCACCACGTACAATGGCATGTGCTTCCCTTCATTTAACTCTTTTCTGGTTGTTATTATGATTTAATTTTGGTGTACTGTTTAAAAATATATGATCGTATCATTTACATCTTGCCACAATAATAACTGTACACTTAGAGTGTAACTTTTACAAGTAATAGCTACTTGACTTTTCTAAAAGGTGTACGAAGTTTACATAATGAAAGGGAATAAGTAGGCATGCATTTACTTCAAATTACATACTCTAATCCTATGGAAACTGTTTACCACCACTTTTTCTAACTCTAAAAACCCCTTTGCAGCTCATGCTTGCAGGCAGCCAGAGACACCGGCACATGTAGATGTGAAAGCAATAGATCTTCCTACTTTAGGGTATACTTTGGTGTATACCTGTCAGCCAGGATTTTTTCTTGCTGGTGGATCAGAGCATCGGACATGTAAACCAGATATGAAATGGACAGGAAAATCACCTATTTGTAAAAGTAAGTTATTACTCAAGTGATATGTTGGGCCCTACTTGGTTGGATTTAATATTCCCTGACATCTTTATTTGATATAGTAGGATTAAATTTTTCCACTTATTATTTAAAAATGCATATGACCTAACAGCTTTTTCTTTATGAAATAAACAGTAAAAAAATCAAACTGAGCATAGCATCTAGAACTCATGGAGGAAAACATGGGGATATCTGTGTGCAAAGCCATAGGCACACATATATGTAAGTTTATGCTTAACAACAGCAAACAAAACCTAAACAATATACAGTATTACTTTTATCTGTATTTATCTTTTTTGCATGGTTTTAAAGAGTATTTCAATGAATTCAGTGTTTACTGTATGATTTTCTGTTAGGAACAAAAAAAAGTTATTTCATAGCTTGGCTTTTAGATTCATTCAGGTATGTTTTTTCTCTAAGAAAATCTTCTAAAATAATAATGAACAATAAAAAAAATAAATACATCTTTGCACCAGATTCCACTTTTTTTTACATCCATGCAAATTTAATACATTTTTGCTAGAGTAGCTCTAAGTACATAATTACGAGGTCTAAATTTGCTCTTCACATGCGAATAAACATGGCTATAAGCTCCTGAGACAAATAAAACAAAACTATATTTAGAATATAAATAAAGAAAAAATAGTGAGATGCCATGGGAAAGATGTTTGCAACATGATTTTTAGTTCTAATATGACAAAGATTCTAAACAGGTTTGATGTTTGAAAAATATTTGATTTTTCATTAATGTATGGGTAGTCTTCATTGTTTCAACATTGTCAAGAGATATGAACTACACATAATTTATCTTCTGACTCTAGTTCCCTAGAGGGTGATTTTTTGTGGGTGCTATGTAAGTAATAAATTGAGATAAATTATGTTACATGATTTTTGTTAATTTTCTTTTTCTTTTTTTAAATAAAGATAAAATACCAAAAGAGTTTTTGTAAGCAAGAAATCATTTTTTTTAAATTGGCTTTCAGTCAGTATAATTGTATATAAGGAGTATAATTCTCCTTGAATGCCCCACACTTTTTAGCACTTGATCAGTCTAATCAGTGAATTTCTGATCCTAAAGAAAAAAAAAATACATGCGAACCCAAGTATTCCTATGAGGCAAGAACTTAATTTGGGGTCAATGGACATAACTCTGCTGAGTGTACCAGAAGTAGAGCAAATGACACCAGTTGTGATTCTTTCCCATGATATCTGATCCTGTCACCTTAATCCAGCTACCTAGCTTTTGCTGATTTGTGTCATAAATGTAACAGTCTCTATTAACATGATTTTTACTATATTTAATATACTATTACTCATAATTAGATGTAGTATTTGTCCCCTCTATAAGGCTCTCTTTTATAGCATTGGGACTGATATAAAAATTTTAGGCTTAGATGTATGAAATACTTGGCTAGCCAGACAACTTTCCACAGTAAAAATGTTGTTTACCTAAATTATTTTTTGGTAGTTTTTGTGTAAGTGTATAGGTTCACACATGTAAAGTAGGTTTGAACAGGTAAAGTATTCAAGACCAGTTATTTCTGTTTTAAATATGGCTCTATTGGATAAGAGATGATTGCATCCATCAGGCATTGTTTTAACATTCTATTAAAAAACTATGTGCATGAAAATGATAATTTGTCTTTTTACTTGTAGGTAAAGGAGTGAGAGAAGTTAATGAAACAATAACTAAAACTCCAGGTTTGTATACAAGAAGAGTTTTAGATCTAAATAAATTAAATTGATTTACACTCTAGATTGTTATGGATAATAAAACTATTTCCAATATTTGACTTAAGTATTTATTACTCATTTCAAAGGAATATAAATGTTGAGGTCTTTCATAATAACAAGTGCTATGTAAAACCTATTCTATTAAACTCTTACCCAAACAACATTTTTTTTTTTTTAATTCTACAGTACTAATTTTGTGAATTGCACAAAAAATCCTGTGAAGCCAAAAAGAGAAAGCATATATACACAAAACCCTGATTTGAAGTAGTTTTATATCAGAGAGATTGCTATAATGGAGAGCCTTATAACGAGCTTGGACTATAATTGCAGGGACTGGGTTCAGTTAAATTTCTGCCCTTTACATTGCAAGTGTTGTAAGAAACTGCAAAAATCCCTCAAGAACCAGTTCTGGAAATTTTGATGGACTTCATTTCATGGAAATTCTCAAGGTACTCTAGGATAGGTCCACCAGCAGTAGGCAAACATTGCTGCTGCTTTTATATGCCTCCTCAAGACACGTGTGCAGTTAACTTTTTCCTCCTGTCAGTGACAAAATAGACAAATATATCTGAGAAATCCTTGATGTAGATCTTTTTAGGTTCAATCATTTTCAGAAAATGAAGGGCCTGATTTTTTTAACTGACTTCTTTAACAATGAGCGGAGTTTTCACCAAATAAATGAGCTTGCAACTCTATATTCTGAATTTCAGCAAGCTGCAAGGGAAACAAGATTAATGGTTCACACTCACAGCAGTTCACAGAAGCACTCTGTAGAGTAGATGGGATAAAAAAGTATTTCTGCTAATAATTAACCTTCCTGGTGAGTTTATTAGTGAGAGTGTCAGGTGAAACATAAATGAGTTCTTCTCAAATGCATTACTTCTGCAGACTCACAATAAAGTAGGATATAATGTGCATTCATTATAATTAATATACAGTCTTCATTTATTGTAGGATTCACCTCACCAACACCTGAGGTATACATTAATCTGCTACCACACAGGTTTTGAAGATTCAATGCCAAATTAAAATGTAGACCAAGTTTCCAAATGTATTCACTCTGCAGAGCATTAGTATCAATTCACACCACATCATGTCCCTTATAATTAGTTTTGATAAGTAAATAATATTTGAAAGGCATTTAAAAAAAAATATTATGATTGAAAATGCCAATAATGGTAAGCAAAGAACTGATACTCTAAAAAATGACCGTAATTAACCAGGAAAAGTTTTAAGCTGTTTTTAAAAACCCAATCTTCACTATTATGAAGTATTTCAAATTTGTGAATTCTTTTTAGTATAGAACACTATTTTGGAGCATTTTCTTTACCTTGTTATCTTGGCTTTTGGTAGAATTCCATTTGCTGCTATCTATATTTTAAATGGGATTAAGCTAATATTGCTAAATAAGAGGTTATGTTACAGAATAGATTAATGTTCTGATTTCCCACCTTTGGATATCTGAATACAAATTATGTGTATTATTGTTTATTAAATTGCTCCTTTTTTGCCAGAGTTAATGTTTTCATAAGCAATAGTAACTATCATTTTTATGGTACTGTAAATTGTAATTAAGTATAAGTTGCAACTAAAGAATTCTCACAATACCCATGTGAAGTTTCAGAACTACAATACTCTGGTTTCCATGGTCCTTACTGTTTTTTATAGTCTTTGCAAAAATACTTCAGAATCTGTTTTAATGAGTAGTCATGGATTTCACCATTCATCACGTTCTGAGGAGAATCCGCAGTTGGTGCAGTATTAGTATAATAATACCCAGTTCATTTTTCTTATTCTGCATTTGCCCACAGTGGGTGGGAAAGGCAGAGAGGGACATTGCAAGGGCTTGGCAGATTTGGGTCACAGATAGTCTGATTCCCCAGCAGCATCCATGGGACTGCAGCACTTGCATTTTAATCTTTTACTGAAACGTGACTGGGGAAGCAGAAATATATTTTGCTGTTTTCTTCCCCTACTGATTCTGTCCATCTGCAGCAAGTGCAAATTCTATAAATACTGAGACAATGGTGCTATTTCATGAAGATTAAAGCTCACTGACAGTTAGAATAGTTAGAGAATCTAGATACTGAAGATGTTGAATGTGACAAAAGAAGTATGATGTCTGCTCCTTTATAAAACTATTCCATAGTACCTGTCAGGTTCAAAGCAGTAATACTAGATGTTCACCTTCATGAGAAAAACTTCAGACACACAATTTTAATTAAAAGCAAAACCAAATAAAAATAATTTTGGCTTATTTTTAAAATGCAGTTTTCAAGTTTACTGTATGTCACTATTATAGCAAAGCAATGGAAATATGTAGAAAAAAGAGCCTGAAAGACCCTTTATAGAATTCATATATTTGCAGAAAATAAGTGAATTCTAAGGACTGTGAGATGCCAATTGAAATTTAATGCTTCAAAGTTTTAGTATTGAGTTGAGGTTATTTTGCGTAAAGCCCCAGTCCTGCACTGAGTTTTGCTTTGGAAAGGGAGCACTTGAGATTCTTTGAGGCTGTCGTACTGAAAGCCGTATAGTGGGTCTCCACTTACTTGGAATCCAGCGTGGTACAAGACACATGCTAATGATGTTTTGAAGTCATGCCACATTGAGCTTGAATGTTTGCTTGTGGCTTTTGCACATTTTGAAAGCAAAAGACAATGAAGAAGTTATCATCCTTCCTCTTTATGAAATGCATACTAGGAAGTGTAATATTCAAGAGATAGAGTCAACAGCTAAGCAGTGATCAGATTTTCAGATATACTGCCTGTCAGTATATATTGTTGGAAATATATGGTATTATTGACCCATGTTTCTTTTTGATTCATTTTTCCATTCAGTGATTAGGTGGAGGAGGAAATAGCCATCAAATCTATTCAAAATGGATACACACGACACCTACACTGATAAATTTCCTTCAGTATAGACAGCTGTCTTTACACATGCTCAGAGTTTGATAAAATGCAAAAAAAATACAATAATTTCTTTTAAGAGTTAAGTTAGAAGCGTGTGAAACAGTTCTACTATCAGCCTTTAGCTTTTTAACAAGTATCATTTGCAGTGGTCATGGATAGTAAGGGTGAATTTTAGTAGTTGCTAGGGCTGTCATTTTGTCAAGATATCAAGTAACTGGTTAAACAGTACTTTTTATGAAGTTTTATTTTTATTCTTAAAGCTTTACTTCTCAAATTGTAATGCTGGAAAAAGCTTAGAACTAAGTAGGAAAATGTAATTTTTCACTTGTCAGAAGCTGCCCGGAAACACCAGGTGCTACCTGGCCAGGGGGAGGGTTGGTCTCTTTTGGCCAACTTAACTGTCTTTTTAGCTTAACTGTCATGTTTGAAGGAAGTCTTCCCCAGATTTTATAACAAGATATATGGGAGAACTATATAAAACAGCAAAGTATATGGGAGAAATATAGCAACATGAGTGGAGAAATGCATGTTCAAGACATGTACACTTTGTAAAATTATCTGACATAAAAACTTCTCCGAAGTTTTTATCTTCTGTGTTTCCTTTGTAATTAATGTTAATATTGCACATACTGTTGAATAAGAGAGACTTTTTCTACTCTGTCAGCAATTTAGCCAAATACTTAAAATACAATATTTAATGACCTGTAAATAATTTATTTTTTCTGTATAGAGGAAAAATACCAATAACATCAAATAAATAAGCCAAATATATGCCATTTTTTCCTATAATTCATGCTTCATTTTATAGGTTTTTTACTTCAGATTATTCAAAATGCAGTTTCTGAGAAACAGACCTTTATTTTAAACTGGAAAATGTTCCCTGCTCTGGCAAATTCTCTGTTCATAGGTGCAGTAATATTGTGTGGAGAAAAGATGTGGAGTCTTAAAAATGACTGATAAAAAACTTGTGCTAAACTGTGTCTGGAATTCAGTGAAATCAGTTGAATATTCAGTTGATATTCAGTTGAAAATCACACAGAGTGCTGCTTTAATAGATTCATGAAACAAAAGGAATGGTCTATGACAATGTGTCCTTCCAGGAATCCCTTACTTCAGAATATTATTCTCATTTTTTTTCATCATACCTTAAAGCTACTGGGCTTTAGGGAAGAGTGCATTATTTTTCATAGTCTTGGGGACATTCACTGAAGCAAAAAAGCTATGAAGTGTGAGGTTATTTAAGAACATATATTGCAATGGACAGTGGTAATATAGTATAAGCAACTGCGTGAAAAGGTCATTAGATATATTGTCTTTACTGTTGTAAAATTTTTACTGTAATACCTCCTTAGAACAGTAGGTTGATGCTGTAACAGAAAAAATGAAAAGCATAAATATAGCTAGAAAGATTGCTACTTTGTTGTACTTTACTCCTTTCTTTGTTTGTTTCTTTTTTGCCCACTTTTATTTAGTTCCCTCAGATGTCTTTTTTATAAATTCACTGTGGAAAGGGTTTTATGAATATTTAGGAAAAAGACAGCCTGCCACTCTCACTGTTGATTGGTTCAATACTACAAGCAGCAAAGTGAATGCCACATTCACTGAGGCATCAAATGTACAACTCAAACTATCAGGTAGGTTCAGAATCTGATGTTAAAAAAAGCTGTTATTTTATTTGTTTTCATCTGTTCAGTTTTGTTGTATTTTCTGCCAAACACAAATGACACAAAATCTTTATATTTTCACTAAAAATCTTTCTCTGCTTATTTTGCAAAAGGAACGGTCATAATGTTCTGCACATATTTCAGTCAATTTATATGTGGTCACTCATCTATTTTCCTCCTTACATTTCAAATAAATATTGAGGTAGGGTTTTTTCATCTTGGGCTGTTGGATAGTATTGATGTGTTGAACTCACAGGTAATATTGAAGTGGCAGACGAAGTGTTTGTAAGGCATTTTAAGAACTGTACCTCTGAAAAACTCCATTATTCAATAGCAATTACTATCTGCTTTAAAACAATATGGTCTTGATAATGGCATAATATAAAATAGGCACAGATAATTAAATAACATACTAAATTTTTCACACCTTTTAATCACATTGTGCATTCCTTTCTGCAAATCTGACTGTGAAGTTCTGATTTAGTCTCTGATCACAGTTATATTTGAAAAAAGCATTATCAGCTATCCGTAACTTTTAAGGTCAAGAGTTCAGATAGAATTTCAGTAGCTGGCTTCCAAATGGTAAATTTTCTTGCACTGCACTATCCATATTTACTATAGGAATATACTGTTTTGATGTGAGTAAAATCTAATAGTTTCCAGTTCAAGAAAACTCCAGGCAAGGAATTCCATCTGTATTCAGAATTATTGAAATACTGTTTGAAAAAAACAAATATTCTTGCCCATTTATGTATAAAATTAAAAGGTACAAAACCATCTTTGCATCATATTATCAAATATGATGTGGGCAAAAGAACAATAAAATAAGATCCTGTTATTACAGCACTTTAAATCTTGTTTTTTCCAGGTTATAAAATTCTATTATTACAGAATGTTTTCTACAAAATATTTTCGTTCTAAAGCAGTATATTTAGCTGTGAAAAGATATTTGAACAAACTGGTTGAAAAATTGTTTAAAAGGCATGTGTTACCTCCTTTATTTTAATAGGTATTTACAAAAAAGAAGAAGCCCATTTGCTCCTGAAAGTTTTTCAGATTAAAGGAACTAGTGATATTTTTGTAAGCAAGTTTGAAAATGACAACTGGGCACTAGACGGTTATGTAAGTAACCAGACTGCTATGGATAAAGCTTGCTGAGAGCAAAGTTTAAAGTAATTTGTGATTTCCTATATAACTCTATCCAACTTTTTATATTACAAATATGGAATACAGCACTGTAGAAGTAGAGATGCAGATGTAGAGATAACATTATAACATTATTTTTCTTTTCAAGAATATATATACAAAAATATGTATTCAAAAACATGTATGCAAACCTCTATTTGTCGCAATCCCATTAGAATTTTTAGTTTACTAAGGGGAAGATGGAGTTAATCAGCATATTTTGCCTTGTTTTCTTAGATGAGAGTGAAAATTTTACCTTTAGAAATAATGTCCTTTTTTCGGTGTGGTAAATAGTTCACTGTAATAAAATTACATTATATATTTGTTTAAGAAATCTTTTTTCTGTTTCAATGTATTGTAGGTATCGTCAGGACTTGAAAGAGGTGTTTTCACCTATCAAGGTGATATACATGGAAAAGACTTTGGAAAATTTATGCTCCAAAGACAAGGTAAATGCATTCATAAAACTTTAACTTCTATAAACTTTTTGGGTCTTCAAGAGTGAATTCAACAAATGACTCAGCTGTCTAGCTGAAGTAAGCATGTTTATTTCATGCCATTGCTATTATAAAAATATAGTGAAATATGCATATTTGAAATATATAGTTCAAATCCCAATTTAAATCTGCTTAACCTTACTGTTTCATGTTTTCTAGTATAGCAATCTAATAAGATGACTACAGGAGAATGCCTTTGCAACTGCTTGCTTTTCTGTGAATGTCTGTTTGAAAGTAACGGTGTCATGCAATGCAAAGACACTTCCTGCTCAAATATATACACTGCAGTCAGAATCATATAGGAAATTAAATGGACAGAATCAGCACTGATTTTAAGAGTGTCATTTGGAGAGTTCTGCTGTGGATGTTTTCAGAATGTGTATGTATGTGTATAGAATTCTACTACGCTGTCAAAAATATGAATTGAGTGCCTGATATATATATATACACACGTATACATTTCAGCTATGGACTCAAGTGCTCCAGCAGCTGGTGAAAAACTAGTTATTTTACTCATAGAAAAAAAATGTCATAAAAACTAATGAAGCCTTTACTCATTAAATACTTACTCATAAAATAGTTTTGGCAAATACTAAGTGGAGGCATCTTCATTTTCTGATCCTGCAACTGCTGCAGAGTGGTTGAAGCATGGTCTATATGCAACAAAGTACTGGGCTAGGAGGTGGAGACAACCTAGCCAATATATCTATAGCAAACTGTATCTACATTTTATTAATTTCCTTAGTTCCATTAACTTCATCGGTGTTGTACCCCATGCCCTGTAAAGTTCTGCCAAACCTCCCTTGTATTCCTTTGCTCTATTAACTGCTGTAATAGCAGTTATCCTGTGGATTTTCTTATTTTGGCCACCTCTCAATTTGCTATATATGTTTAGTCACAAGAGGCAGAAACCTTACTCTTCAGAGTCTCAGCCTAACTGCCAGCTACTGAAGCCAAATACAGTTTCAGTCTTCAGAGCAAAATCTTGTGTGGGACAGATTATTTGTCTACCTATACTTTTGTGTAATTCTTATCACTGTAATATCTAAGTTACTTTTTCCTTCATATTTTAGCAAGCACTGTAAAAGTAGAGCATCAAGAGTTGTCTAAACATCTGTCTTGTTTAGCAGCCTTTGATATATCAAAACAGTGAGAGTATGGTTTGTTGGTTTTGTTTGGGGTGTGTCTGTGTTTTTGTGTTGGTTTTTTTTTTTTTTTTTTTTCTTAAGCCAGGCTAGAAAAGGTACCAATGGTCTTCCAGATACCTAATAAAAGTTTGGGTCCATGTGCTGTAGCAGTAAAATGAATAACTCATGGTGGTAAATGAAGAACAAGCAGAATGACAATTCAACAGTTACAGCACTCTCCAGTGGGTGTATTCTATGGTACTGGAAAACATTGTCCTTATCACTGTTTAGAGTTGCACTATGACAGCTCATTTTGTATATTCCCAAGGCTAGCTAGGAGCTGAAGTGTCCAAGTTACACATGCATTCCTGGGCTGAAGGCCTCTCATCCCCAACTTTGACATCTCAGAAGAGAGCTTGCTACAAATGCAGATACTGTCTCTTTTAGAAGATTTCTTTATGTGATTGCTAAATAGCCACTGATTTTCTATAGGTTGCTTGTTGCCTATTGAAGAACCTAGAGCTAAAAGGAAACAGCAAATTTCCAGTCAGCACAGGTCATACCCTCACAGTCAAGGATAATTTACATTTTTTAAAAAATATATTCTCTTCATGAATATTCTGCTGGGGTAATGATCTCATATGTCCTCCAGCTGAAGACTTAACATATTTCTGTTTCTTCAGGAAGTTAAATTATTTGCTGCCTTTACACTAAGCCAGAAGTATGCATAAACTATGCATGCATTGGTGCATGCATAATGTAATATAAAAGTCTTCATCTGCAAGCATAGTTCAAAGAACAGCATTTACTGAGAAATAGTTAGGTGTGTAGGTTCAATCTAATAGATGAATAATTCCCTATCACACAATTCTAGAGAAAGACCAGGCTCAGTGGATATGACCAGTCTTGGAACTTAATGAATGAAAACAGAAACAACATTTGTTTCTGAGTACTGTTTATCCTCTTTCAGAAGCAATTCTTTTTGCTTGACGCCCAGAGAATAACCCAAAGGGCAAAAAGATCTCTGTTATCTTCCTGCCAAAAGAATTAGAACTGTATCTGAGCCTGCTCAAGGGGCCCAAGTTGTGACACCAAATTATTTAACATGTTTTGCCAAGTAATCAGTCATTGTTGGGGGCTCTTTGTTTGTTTTGTTATGTTTTAATAACTTGGTCTCTAAAGGCTGCAAGTCTGAGGCTAGGTTCAGTTTCTGTAATTTCTGAGTGCCTGTGCTTCACCACTACAGTTCCAGATGATGTTTATTCTAAAATGTTGGCCTTGTTCATTCGAATCTGGACTGTCCTTTAAAACTTGTATGAAAAGGTGGCTTTGTGAGAAGAGAAACTTACTTCACTAAATGATTATTTTCCTATATTTATTTCCTCCAGGGAAATACAACGACACCCTTCTCTTTCCTTTTTTTTCTTCAAAGTACTTTTTAGCTTGTCTAGATTGAGATAAATATTGACATGAAATATGAAATATGAATAATTAAATTGTGTCCATGGTATATTAGATCAATGGCTGTGACATACATGTACATTTCTTGAAATTGATCATCATGAGACATATGAATTTTAATTTTCACTCTATAAATGTGTCAATCTTCCTTTCCAGATCACTTCACACAACTTTCATCATTCGCAAAGAAACTCTACATCTAGACAGGATATTCACAGCTTCAGAGTACAAAATGGTTGTGCTAATGCACAAATAGAGAGCTAGGGCTATATATTAATACACTCCTCATACCCAATGAAATACCCAAAGAATCAGGTGAAGAAGGTCCAGCCTCTGTTGCTCCCTGGAAACCACTGACTTGCTTTCCATGACAGTATTTTTTCTCTTAAATCCTTGAGCTGCTAACCATCTTTGTCTCGGAAATTACTCTTCTACCTGCAATTCTACTTTTCTTATCTTGCGTGACTGTCACTGTCACACTTTCTCCCAATTCAACAGCAGTTCTTTTACTAAAACTGAGCCATGCTGTACTGATGCCAGACACTTGAAACCCTGGGCTAGGAATTACACAGAAAATGCATTTGAAAGCTTCAAATGATAAGGAAATGCTCTTAATGAATATTTTCACAAAAAATATTATTTTCTAGTATATATAAAGGAGAAAACTCAGTAACTATCTAAAGGGTAGAAGTACACAGCTTGTGCAATAATGACTTTACTATGTATTATCAGAATTGAAACTTCACCTGACTGCTGCTGTTTTTAGGAGGCTAAAGAAACCCCTGTTATTGTGTGAAATGTTTAAAAAACATTTATAATCTCACTCAATATCCCTCTATTAAATAGCACATTTCCTAGTGACAAAATATGGCTTTTTTAATGAAAAGTAAACCAAACTATCTTTTGCAGTCTTTTTTTTTTTTTTTTTCTATTAGCATGCAGATATTTCCACTTTTTTGGTTTTAGCTGTGGAGAAATTAATGCCTAGATTAGATCAGTACAATAGGCTTTCTAATTTCTCAACATGATAACCCTGTCAGAAGAAATACAAAGTTTACATCAGGACATGTTTAATCACAAACAGCTCTGAAAATGATTGTAATATATAGACCAGACTGTGCTGAAGTTACAGTGAATCTCATACATGAAAAAAATTTAAATTATCCAGAATTGCAGCAAAGTTTCTCTTCCATAAAGAAAAGCACACCCAATGTACAGTCTGAACCTGGTCAACACTTCTCCAATGCCAATTAAAGGTTGTAAACCTCTGTCCTGGTCTCTCCTCCTTGATAGCATCTATATATTGCTCTCTGAAGAGCTGTGAGTTCAAACTGGCAACATGGAGTTGGATCTCAAATACATTTTTTTCTACAAAATTATTCTATAATTTTCACTATAAAATTATTTTTGTCCTTCAATATTTAAGTTGGCCACCTATTTAAACAATTTCATAATGTCTCAGTTTATACTGATGGAAAAATGGGTTCCACAAAATACTTTCCAGTCCTGGTTATCTGCTTGTCCACAACAGGAACCCAGCGAGGCCATGCCACAGGCAACCACCTTTGCATTCTCTGCACCTCAGTTTTATTGCAGTGCGAACGCACCTGCCACAGGCTCTAAAACACACTCATGTCTTTATAACCCCTAAAAGAGGGTTGTAAAGCAGCCAGGGCATGCACACAAGCGCACAGACTTAGGATTGCTATTAAGCTGAGCAGGACCATTGTGGTTTATTATAGTTACCTCGTTTCTCTATTTCATGTCTGATGTGGTCTCACATTGCTTGTTTCTCAGCTGAATATTAAGGCTGCAAGCAGAGAGTACTTTTTGCAGCATTAACAATTTTTTTTGTAGAAGGTAAATGGCTTAATTTTATTAAATTAGTGACTCATGAAAGGTGTAGTTCATAATTATTTTAATTGCTGAATACTGTTTTCAAATAATTTTTATAGTTATTGGTATATTATTGTGGTATTAACAAGATTTATACTTTGATGCTGCATGCTATTTATTTCATGTTTTAAAATATAATTATTTTATCAAGACACCATTTTCTTTCCTTCTTGAATAAGAAGATAAATGTGAGATAGAAAACCCAGGAATTTTATTTCTGCCCTTTTTGTTTCATTTCAGGTCCTTTAAGTGCAGATACAGACCTTTCAAATCATTATTATGGTACAAACAGCAGTTCTGTTGCAGCTGCCATTCTTGTACCATTCTTTGCTCTAATATTATCAGGGTTTGCATTTTACCTCTACAAACACAGGTATTGTAAATGTTATTTATTCAGTACTTAATAAGTTTTTGTTTTAATTTTAATAGGTCAGTGTAACTAGAGAACACAACACTAAAGATATTCAGGAATATCTTTACTCAAGAAAGACAACTATTTCTAAGTAATCCCATGAAGGGCTTCAGGGCAGAGCAGTTCTTAATGGTGAACAATTTGAAAAATGCATCACTGTGTTAAGGAGTAAAGACCTATAAACCTTCTTGACTGGTTAGGCTGAATCAGATTGAAATCTCAGGTCACATGTTTTATTCTTTCATTTTAATGCTTTATTAAATTGAATGTATGCTGCTTCTTTCAAAATGCTTATAAGTATTAATTATAGAAGATGAAAAATCCATAAATCCCATGAAGGAACAGCCCATAATGAGACTACTTACAGTACATGCTGAATAAGCTAGTGGGTACTACTAGAATTGGCATCACTTCAGCTCATATGAAACTTTTACATGTCATTAGATAATCAAATAAATCCAACCATCTTGCCTGAAATTGTGTTTAGAAGCTGATGTCTATGAATCATTTGAACATTTGTTCATTCTGAGCGCTATTTGGCTAGAGCTTTTTGGAACAATTCTTATAATTTTGTATTGAGCTACAATCTCTCTTTGTGTTATTTGCAATTTGCAAAATGGTGCTTAACAGAAACACTGATTTTTGATAATATGCTCTTAAAACTTTTGTTCTATAATCATAATACTGAAAGTATTTTCTGATTGTAAGAAATTGCATAGACAAACTGAAGTCCACCATTGCTCTATGATGGACTGGACTGTCCACCTACCTCAGTATTAGATGATTATGGAAAAAGAAACTGCAGTGGGACTTGAACTTTGGCTATATATCCTGAAGCATAATATAGCCTTTTCTTGAAAAAATTCTTGAAATTACCTCAGTGACCAGAATAACAACATGAAATTTTCACAGAGATGCGATAGTAGTTATGCCCCTAGAGTCTCTCTATATCAGAGAATTTGAAGGTCTTCTTAGGGGATGATTTTATGGAGGTTTCTGCTGTGCCTGTGTCAGATTAATATCATCTAATTAGAACTAGGACTGTTAAAACTTTTTTACACAGTTTCTGTATCTTTTATCTGACAGACAGGGATTGCTTCAGGAATGAAGACAGCATCTCAGACTTTCTGAACAAAATTAAATTATATTTAATTACTCACACTTAGGAAAGTTCCTAGTTAAGATATGTAAGCATGTTATGTTACTTTTAAAATGAAAATATGCAGAAGACGACATATGTATGAGTAACAGAATTATTTGTAGGTTGTCAGTTTCCATTACTGGCATCTTTCCAGGGATAGTTTTCCCTACCTGCTAGCCAAAACAGAATCATTTTCTAACAGAGTTTGGTTTTCAAGAACCCTTCTCTGATGTTTTATCATGAGATTATTTTCTAAACTATATGACATTTATTAAGCACCAAGCATCTACATTTTGCACTCTTTCATTGACTTTCCTGCCCTATTTAATTTACATATATAAAATTATATACTGAACCTCCTTTATATGCTTGTTTAGATACTTTCAGATACTAAGAGATTTAAGGTTAAAGTAGTAAAATATAATACAATAGGATATAATTTTACTGGATGTATCAGAAATTCTGCACAGTTTTGTTTAATTTTTCATTTAATTATTGGCTTAATATGTTTTAACAGAACTTTGCATAAAAATGTGACCAACCTTGAAGTTTTGATAGTTTCATGGTGGTAGAACACTATCCAAAATAGAAGAGTGTTAATGAATGTTAATTCTATGTATCCTTTGATATTCAAATGGCAAAATTTATGTGAATATTAGTTAGGATTTCATCAATCTGATTATATATGTTTGGACATATAAAATGTCTGTCAAGGGATTTAGTAGTGTTTATTGCTGGAAGTATTTATGGAGGTAAGCAGGCAAGCTAGGGAAGATCTGCCTAGAATAACTGAAATTACTGACTTTTATCTGAAGGTTACTACCACCAGCAGTGCAACATATTTTGGACGTTTGCTATGTCAGTGCCAGCATGGCCTGAATGAAGCTCTGCTGGCTGACTTTGCACTGACTTATTTAGTTAGTACCCAGGAGACCTGTTACAACACTTCAATAGTGCAATGCTAACTTCCTGTTCTGGAAGGGTAATAAACAGCTGATAGCAGCAAGTTACCAAACTGTTCCCTCTACCTCTGCTTGAAGACATCTAAGTCAATAAATTCTGTAAATTTTTATCTCATCTAAACCCCAAGATATTATTGAAAGGATGAATCAGGAGCCTCTTACCATGGCTCTTTTCATGTATGCCTATTCATCTACTCTATTCAAGTCTTTTAAATTGACAATTTGTATTGACCTCATCAGAACATTTGCACAGATAGTCCAGTTGCCCTCCTAGGTATAGTGTAAAAATTAGTGTAGGTAAAATCCCAAATCTCCAGGAAAGTCAGTTAGAATCTGCTTGATGGTGATCAAATTATATTCTCCTATTAAAGATGCTACTGTATTTTTGACAATAAAGTCAATACTTTAGAAAGACAAGGATATATATTTGGAAATTGGTAAGGTGTTAATTTAGTAAAGCTAGAATTAGTGTTTCCACTCTTTGTAAAGATTCTTTTATGGTCAGACCAGCAATCTAAAACTGAAAATGTCATCAGAAAATATCATAATTGTTCCTACTGACAGAAATTATTATAACTGTAACCAGTTCCAACTTTACTTTTGTCTGTACTTTTGTTGTACATTGCTTTACTTTTGACTGCCAAATTTGACAGTAACAACAAGCTATGAAGTTGTCATTCTTTTGACATTTTTGTAATGGAAAATGCATACTTATATTGTGCCTACATTGTCTCTGTGCTTTGTAGCATCAGTTTGCCCATTAGGAATTTGTTTTCTTCTCTTCATGTTACAAAAAATAACTTCCAGACAGATTTCTCTTGCTTTTTAAGTCCTTGCAACATTCTTTATGGGTCTTTTTTTATCACTTTTAGACAGAGTCATGCAATTTCTGTAGACAGGATGGAAACATTATAGATGAAACTTACATTAATTGTAGAATGTTTAATTTTAAGGGTTACTAATGATAATTTCCTGTCTTTTTTTCCCCAGAACAAGACCAAAAGTACAGTATAATGGGTATGCTGGACATGAAAACAGTAATGGACAAGCTTCATTTGAAAATCCTATGTATGACACAAACTTAAAACCCACAGAGGCAAAGGCTGTGAGGTTTGATACGACTCTGAACACAGTTTGTACAGTGGTATAGCCTTCAGTGCCCAATATGACTGATTCATAGCCATACCTCTGATGGACAAGCAGTAATTCCTTTGGTGCCATATACCAGTTTCCCTTCTTCTCTTGGCTTTGCTGCTGTAATCTTTAACATCTTCTGTCAGCCTACATGCAGCTAAATTTTCTGGTAAAAATGTGTCAGTCTTCTGGGGATCAGACAAAGAATATTTTTTCATCTTAGAGTTGGAACAAAATGCCTGGCTGCATCTGCTTCAAATCAAGGCACACTTTAAGGAAGACTGCCCAGTCATGCCAGTTTGTCATATTTAATGCCTCAGACTTTCTTATTTGTATGTGGCTGGATGCCTTTCAATGCATTCTTCTGGGCACTTGGATAAATCCTATGAGTACTGCGACAAATGATAGCACCACAGATTATCCCCGGGAATATTCTGAAGAAATAAAGCTCTCTTGAAGGAGAAGACAACCTTCTGTGGGGTTGCATACACCGGCAAATGCTTTACCATTGAAATCTTGCTAAAATTAAAGAAACTTACAGTGTATCTCATACATAGGGTAGTTTGCCAATTTCCCAAACAGCCGTTATATTGCAAAATGTTAATGCACAATTTTTTGCACTAGAGTGTTATGGTTGACTGAGTAAGATACTGGTAAAAATATACAGGGTTTCTACACACTGTCCATTGTATATAGACATTGACTCATTCTTTGCCAAGCAAAACATTCCACAATAAATTTACTTGGAATACTAAATTATGAGTCCCACGCTTAGCACCAGTTAAAATCTAGTCTGATAGAGGACAATATTTCTTTTGTCAATTTTTGACTAAATTTCTTTGTACACATGATTACAAGTCACTGGAGACTTTCAGCCAAAACAAGAGCCCATTTCTAAGAAATTTTCATTGCCAGTATTGTTTTCTTCTGAAATCGGTCATCAATCACCATTGTCAGTATCATACTATTTAACAGCAGGGGGGTTAGCAGCTATTGCTGCTTGCCATGTACAAATGTGAATAGTAATTTATTTTAGATAGCTCATAAAGCCTGTGAGCCTGTGCTCATAATACAGTCTTCCCTTTTACATTTTTTTCCATTTTTTCTTGTAATATGACATCATTTTCTGATGTTACATGGAACTAAACCACATTACAGTAGCATATGTAAACCCAGTGCAAATTGCCTAGAACAAACTGTCGTTCAGTTTCTACTTTGGACAAAGAGAAACATTCAACGATCTTTGCTTTCTGTTTCTTTTCAGATTTTTTAAACACACTGCTTACTGCTTTTGTACTTACACAGTTTGACAGAGAAAGTTTGATATTTGTAAATATGAATGGTTGAGTAAATCATTAACCTTTGCTTAGAATTACAGTTTTTATTGAATGAAAACAAACAAACAAAAAATCTAAAGATGCCATTGGGCAGATTAATTAAACTGAGTTTTAAAATTAGGAAATTACAGGAAATAATGAAGCAAAAACTGATTTCAGTCGTACACATTGAGCTCAGAAACCAGGAAAGTTGCTTTGCTTTTCTTTAAAATTTGGGGTTGTTTTCTGTTCTTGTTGTCTTTTTTTAGTTTTCTGAATTTCAAACTGTCCTAATGTCCAGTTGATATCAAAAACTGTAGAAAAATGTTTCAGAACTCCATATGTGTGTAGGTCTGGCTGTTATACACAAAGCAAAAAGGTAATGTAAGCCCAATAACAGTTTTTTCAGCTAATGTTGCAGAACACAAAGAAAATTTCAAAGGTAACCCTTGGTCAGCTTAACAACTCTACATCTGTTAGATGAAAAATACCAGCAATATAATACAGTATTGTAGGGCCTCCAGCTGTTATATTCTTCATATGAGCAAGAAACTCTGAAGAAAATTTAATAAATAATCCTTTCCAGTCAGTTCCTTGTTCATTTTGTTAGTAGTTTTTGGCTTTCTTTTTTGTTTGTTTCTGAAGTTTTTGTTCAGTAAGTTTCATTTATCGGTCACATCTCAGAACCCTTCACATTTCCTGAGAAAGAACAAAGTTATCAGATCAAAGTTGTTGTCTTGATCCTCCCCCACATAGAGGAAGTTGCTCTGCAAATGAAGAGCTTCCGTAGAAACAGTGGGCCAGGAGGGAAGCTGTTGTGTGATTAAAGTTTTTGACAGGTGTTCAGAATTGACATTACTGCTTTGGAAGTCCTTCTGTAGTGGTGATGGCAGAAAAAAAAAAAAAAAAGGATTATTGAAAACAAGTGCAAAATTCTAGCTAAGTAGCTATTATTGATGCCTTCTACTTCTGCCCTTACAGTGTATTCTTCAGTAACCTGTATCGCTATGACCACCCAAGAATATGTTGGATGTAAGGTCACAGAAAAGAGAATAGTTATTTGATCTTTTGTGTTAGAGAACACAGATCCTGCGAAACCTTTATCCATTCATTCATTTTGGGGAGGTTATGTAAGGAACGTTTATCCGAAGTGAGTGCTCTTTCATCACAGACACTAAAAATTGGGGCACACTGACAAATTATCCTAAGATGTTTGTTTGGAGTATTGATTAAACAGGAGCTTCAGACTGAAACCCAAGTAAAGGAAAGCTCTCTAAGTTTTATCAGTTCTACCCACATCCTTCAAATGCCTCTCCTTCTCCACTATGTTTGAGTCTTCTGTTCGGATTGGATCTCTTTCTCCTGAAGTTATTTTACAGAGGGCTGTGTATGCATGCACGTATATATGGTGCTTCATCAGAATAAGACTCTTATAATGTTGTGCAGTGGCCAGGTAATGGCAGCCAGGAAATATGCTTGCTGAGATGTATGCAGAAGACTTTTCCCCCAGTGTTGACCAGATCATTATGATGGGCTAATAATACATGCTATATGTTTTTTTTTAAAAAAACAGGTTATGTGCTTCAAAGCTGTTAAAAACTGCTGCTTGTATCACACATCTTGCCTTTCTCCAGGCTAGCTGCAATAATTTTTTTTCTTGTGTAAAATATTTTGTAAACAAAGAAAAGCTGTTATTAAAAAAGAAAAAGTGGGAGGGTGGGGGGTGGGGCGGGGAAAAACACCGGCATTATGATCAAGTCAATCTAATTTTCATTCCCAGTATTTCATTCTGCCATTTCACTACATGCTGCTGTGACATGAAGTAGGTGCAAAAGAACTTTTTGTACAGAGATATATTTTTTATGAAGAATTTGTAAAATTATTAAATATGATGTACTTTTTTGATTAATGTAGGTAAATTGTTAAAAATAAATGTTTTTACAATACAAAAAAATTGTAATTTTCCCAATAATGTAAAATTTACCATCTTTAGCTGATTTTCAGTTCTGGTCCTATTACACATGTATTAATATTAAAGTGGCCTGTTAAAAATAAACAGTATTCTCTTTCGCAAAAAAATAAATACTATAAAAGATTGTAATATAGCCTGTGCAATGCCACCTACCTTGAAAGCAAAATCAGAATTCTAATTAAATATTTAATTTTAGATTTTCATCTTTTGTGTGACCTATTCTTATCAACTTTTTTTCCTTCTATTTACTTTTATGCTTTTAAAACTGAGATATTGATTTTTCATTACATTAGATTCTTCGGTAGAATCTTAATCTTGTCATTTTAATTTCCCAAGCATTTTGTAACCTGACAAAAATTTTCAGGTGCTGTGTAATGAGATAGGATCTACCTCCTGTTATCTTACACTTATTCAGATTTTAAAATGGGACTTAGGGTCCCAGATAATTTGATTGTTTGGTAAAAAATAACCTGTTTATTCTTCCACAAGCCTGCATCCTACCTGTGGAACTGATGGATCACATGGAGCCAGAGGTATTTACAATTCTAACACCTGAGAGCTGGTTCTGCAGTTACTTAGATTTATACAATTCTGCTGAAATGAAAATGCTTACATACATAAAGATAGGCACATATATTTGTGTTTTCAGGATCAAGACCTAAAATTCTAAACTTCTTTTTTAAAAATTATTTTACTCTGTATTAATGTAAAAGATTTATTGATTTACCTGTTGACAGCTTAAGAATGAATGAGTCAGGCTTCAAGAACATTCTACCCATAATTCCTTGAGGATCAGTGGTAGTATACGGCTGTGGTTCACTTTTAGAAGAAACTAAGCTATGTGCATGTCCTTGCTTCCTTTCTCATCTTCACAATCCTTCTGGTAATATGATATCTTATAGACTGTTGTTAAAAGTTCTCAACTCTCAAAATGATTTGACTTTCCTTCTGACACTAAGCTATAAGCTAAAATCACTAATACTATCAATGCAGATATTGAGGCATTATCTGACAGGGAGTCATGATTTTTATCTCTTATCACAAAAAATAGTCTAACATATGCTAAACAGGTGAACTATTGGTGTTTTCACAGTTGCCCAACTGCAGTGCCAGCTTTTGAAAATTATTTCCCCTTATGATCTATTGAAAAATGTAACATGGTGTATTTAATTTCAGATTCTGGACAAAACATTTATAGAAAAATCTTTTCTGCACCTGAATATACAGTTATCTAAGGGCCACTCTCAGCTGAATCTGTAAAAAATAAAAATATTTGGTTTTCAGGTGGCATCTGCTAGCTCTGTAGCAGCAGTGAGGTTATAAACAGTATCAAATGAATAGCATACCTATTGGTATGATTCACTCAAAATGGAAAATTCTTTTTTTAAAGCTGCTTTTAATTTCAAACTCTAGTAAACTACATTAAAAACACTACTACCTGCTTTAGCATGAGTACTAACTCGAAACCACAGGAGCTTGAACATATACGGCTGAATGCTTGCGAGAACAGAAGCCAGAAGGTGGAAGAGGAAGACGTCTTCTGCAGAATACTGCCTTTAAACAAGTAGAAAAAATTACTTTTAAGCTTGTTTCTATAATGCATAAGAAGAAAAAAGAAAGTAATTCTTTAGGGATCCATCCCAGAGGCCTTTACATTTTTTTTAGAGTCAACAGGAAAGCAGTATTACAGTTTCAAAACCTTGTCAATGACAGTCTTCTAACACTAAATGCTTCCCACCAAGGAGCACAAGATTGTAGTCTTGATCTCACTATGTCAGATTAAAAAAAAAAAAATCAAATAATACCTGATATATTCAGGTGATTAGTTATCAGGACTTATTTATAAATGGTATAAAGAAGTAACAGTTGCTAAACAGTTATATTTGTTTACATATGTAGTAAATATGTAGAAATGTGAATATGCCTGGAGCATAATCCACAAGGGAACTTGGATGCAGCTTTACAGTGTTACGAGTGTGTTCGTTGCTGGGTAGAAGATTCAGCATCAAGATGTGTGCCTACAGTCCACGAAGAAATTATGAGAGAGGTAAAAATTTGCACGTAAGATTCACAGAGGTCAGCAAGCTGAGTGGAGCCACCTATACTACTCAAAGAAATACTAAGGCAAGAGGAATGCTTAAGCATCTCACTCTTGGCCTGAAGAACATAAATTGTTCCACTAGGATTCACAACCGAAATCTCTCAAAGTTGGGCAGATTAGTCATAGCAGGGTATTTTTTTGTTGTTTTTTTTTTTTGGTTGGTGGTGGTGGGTTTTTTTTTTGTTTTGGTTTTTTTTTGTTTGTTTGTTTGTTTGTTTTTTTTTGTTTTGTTTTGTTTTGTTTTTGTTTTTTGGGTTTTTTTTGCCAGGAAGCCCCAGGAGCAGTGGATAGTGGATAGTTAGTATTCCTTTTCCCTCCTATACCCAATAGTGTACTGGTCAGGGTGATCAAATCAGATGTGGAAGATCAGAGTTCAGATAGCTTCTTTAGCCTAAGGAGGAATACCAGGTTGTTAACCATAAAGAAGTTTGCTATAAGCACTCAGCTGTTGAAAACAGGTTCTGGGAAATTATCATTACCTCTTTCTCCTTGCAGTGCAGTATTTGACCTAGTAAAAATTTCCAAGAATTCCCTTTGGTTCATGGCTTGCAGACAAAATATGTAGGGAGCATTCCTAGTTTGAGAACCCTTTAACCATGGTGTAGATAATGTGCCACAAAAAGGAAACTTATGTCCCTGGAGATGTTGACAGGAAAAAACACTAATACTTGAGTTGGGTTGAAGATCAAACAGCAGCTGGAGGAGGGTTTTGAAGATACAAATTTTGAACTCAGGAAACAAATGTCAAATAGAAACCAAAAACCTCTTTGTATCTTGGTGCACAAAAGTTTGAGTTTACCCATGCTGTGAAAGAACCTAAGTAAAATTTGCTTAGAGGAAAAGATTAGACATAAATGCAAACAAACAAACAATTCCCGAATCAAATCTCTTTAAGAATAATTTAACATTTTCTAAAATGAAAAACTCCTTAAGGACCCTTTAAATTAACAGTTCAGACACCAGACTGGCTTAGCAATGAAATGCTGTTGTAAATAATATTAGAAGTATATTCGAAGTAATTCAAGATTGAAAAAATCTAAGTATCAGTTGAAAAGATGGACACAGGTAGCAATAAAAATAAGATTATAGACAGAAATTTGTTAAAGGGAAATAAAGATATCAGAAAAAAAAACTGTAGATGCTGCTTCTTGGGATGATAAGGGAATTTTTTAAAGAATGTGAGGAATGAAAAAGATTTGGGTAAGGAAATACTTATTAAGTGCTGTGAATGGAGATGGTTAGAAAACAAGAATAACATAAGTATTTGATAGAATTTTTCACCTTGGATTTTGTAATTGGAAAGAGGTAATATTAGATATTCACTTAGAGATGACATAATACTAGCTAGGCTACTTGTAAATAGGAAGGATTTAAGCAACAATTGGTAGACATAAACATTTTTTAAAAATCAGAAACAACACAGAACTTCTCCCTGGTACTTCTGAAGAAATAATCTGAGTAGCCCTTGACCATGAAATAATTTTGAGTCTGTCTTGGAAAATAAAGGAAATGTCAGAAGGCTGGAGAAGTGTAATTATTGCACTAAAAATAAAAATAATACTAAAAAAGACCAAACAAAGGACCATTTATCCTAATATTAAAATTTGAGGGGAAAAAAGGAAATCTGATTGAGATCCTTTTGATAGAAAATAAAATGACAGGATAGAGTTAAAATCTAGTCAACAGATTTTAGAAGGAATGGTTCTTGTCACCAAAATCTCATTTAATTCTTGAAAGCCTGATTGATAAGATAACTACTTCTGCATTAAATTAAAAAAGAGACAACTGATTTAGTAGCACACAATAATTAACAAATTGAAATAGAGAACATCAGTAATTACACAAGAAGTTGATTAAGAAATAGCTGTCAAGCAGACAATAGGGAATTATCACTGAAAAAGGGGATGCTGGAAAAAGTCCATTGCTCTGCTGCTAGGCCTGATGTTGCTCACTAGTGACATGTAAAAAGGACAACCCTTTTTGAAAAAAAATATAGGTAATAGAATTGACTGAAGGATGAATAATGATGATGAAAAAAGTAACTTGGAACTATTTGGTCTGGTAGGTAGGTTAAGTCTATTTAAATATAGTGGTTTTTATGTAGTCTCAAGAGTAGTTGAAAATAAGAAATAAGGATATTGAGGCCATATTTATAAAATGGATATTAGATCCCAAAAAGTTGTATCTCTGAAAAGGATTTACAAGCATGTTAACTGTGATGCTGTGGCAAAATATGAGGTATTGAATCACTGGATATAAAACAGGAGTACTGAACAGGAATAGAGAAGTGATTTTTAGCCTCACTGCGTATGAAGATGTATGAGATTCTGCATATATTTCAGCAGTTCTTTTTGGAAATAGGATGTCAGAAAAAATTTGAGAGAGTGTACAACAACATCAAATGTGATTTAAGGCCTAGAAGAAATACCTTCAACAAGAAATTTAAATTTGTGTAATCAAAAAGAAGATAAACTGTGAAACCTGATTACAGTGTACTACACTACATTCATGGGATTACTAAACTGCCCTATCATTTAATGAAAAAAGGCGTGACAGAAACCTTAGTAGACTTGAAATTTTAGCCAGACAAATTAAAAGGGAAAATTAGGCACACACATTTATGAGTGGAGAAATAAACCTATGAATTAATTTACCAGAAGTAATTATATGTTTGCTATCTGTTCATTCCATCAACTTAACCCTGGATGTTTTCATGTAAGATAGGCGTTACTTCTCCGTTACAGATCTAGTGGTTCTTTAATGTTTCAGGTCTCTAAATAAAAATAAATAAATAAAAGCAAAAGAAAAAATAACTTAACCTGGGATCTATAAAACATAAGGTACTTAACGTGGCTTTTAAAAGCCTCATTCCAAAAATCTAAATAATGCATCTGCCACCTTACTGTATTGAGTTATGTCAATACCAGCAAATTAAACACCCTTCCATTGAGGGCAGTTATCACAGATCAGCCCACATCTACACTAAAGATCTCTTTTAGATTCCAAAACAAGGTGACCATATTAACAATAACAACTGGAAAGGTTCACTGGCTTATACTTGTGAAATATTTGGGAGAGCACTAGTTGACCTAGACCAAAGCATAATGGAGACCATTCTTACTGTTTTCAGTATAAACAGACAAACTCTGGTGCTCAGGAACATTCTCTGTCACTGCTATATTTTCTAGTATAACTACAGTCTTGAAAGTATAACTTACAGACTTGAGAGGCTCTAAATGCTGAATTATCAAGAATGCTCATCAAAAGGAGCTCTAGTGTTATCCTGTTATAAAGGCCAATGACCATCTTATTTGAGAACTGTGATTAAAATAGAATAGATGTTGCAAATTTGATTAGGAACTCTTTCCTTTCATTGTGTAATAAACATGGGCAGAATATGTCTAACAGACTGAAGTTTTTGAAATATTTCACAGAAGATCATGCACTTATTTTAGAAAGGTAACCAAGCTTAGTTATAAGCTAGGTGAGAAGCTGCTCATTTTAATATGGCTCTAGATAAGGCCAAAACCCAAACGTGGCCAGCTGAGGCACTGTAAGGGAGTACTGAAGGGAGATGTAGTATGTCTGTGTCTCCATATATGTGGTATCTGAGTGGAGGCTGTTGGGGCAGTGGGGAGACCATCTTGGACTTAGCGTAGTTCTACTGAAGTCCTTTAATAGCACTTTCCCTGTATACATCCTGACTATCCCTATAATATACACATAACTAAGTTAAACAGTTCAGGAATCTAGGCTGAAAGAAAAGCAGTACAATATATCTTGCATCTTGTATCCATATGGTTAAATTTCCCACCTTCCAAAAAAAGATAGACATATCTAATAGTCTGTTGGGAAAGGTCCCTGTCATTGTCCCCTAGGCTCAATCTAGACAAGGTTTAGCAGAATGGTGAGGAAGAAAGTGTGCTCCATCTGGCAATATGGAGGAAGCTGGGTGTTGATCTAGGTCATTAGGTAGGGAAATAGGTTCAGGGAAGGAAGCAAGGAAATGTGAATCAGAAGAGATGTGCATGAGGAAGAGTCTTATATTATTCATCTCAGGGTTTCCACAGGATTCAGCACTTTTACTGGGACATGGTTGTTATGTCCGTCAGGGTGTACCGCACATAGATCTACTTCTACAGCAGTAATCCATATATGAGCATACCAATGCAGGTAATTCACAGGCAGCAGACCTGGCTGACTTATTCGTAGGCAACAGCATGGTAGTATTGCAACCTGATGTAGAGATCCCTCCACTTACCTGAAGAGTATTCACCTCTATCCTGGATGCACTCGAAGTGACATAAGACACTGGATCCATGCTCATGCAAATTGGCTTGCAATAACTACGAAAAGACACTAACAAGGATTAATGTGTTATGTCTGATATGCTTCTTTCACAGAGACATCTGAAGATGAAGTCTTGGTCACAAGAAAGGTTTGACCTGAGGAACTATGCAGAGACAGGTTGGGTTGTCAGCCACTAATGTGCTGATTTTGACCGCGGTAGAGTTAATTTTCTTCACAGTGGATAGTATGGGTCTATATTTTGGATTTGTGCTGAAAACAGTGTTGATAATACAGAGATGTTTTAGTTATTACTGAGCTGTGCTTACACAGAGTCAAAGTCTTTTCTGCTCCTCATACCACCCACCTGCAAGTAGGCTGGGGGTGCACAAAAACTTGGGAGGGGACACAGCTAGGACAGCTGACTGCAACTGACCAAAGGGATATTCCATATCATATGGTATCATGCTCAGCATTAAAACTAGAGGGAAGGTTGGCCAGGGAGCCACTGCTCGGGGACTGGCTGGGCAATGCTTTATTGGTGGTAAGCAATTGTCTTCATTCACATTGCTTGTCTGTCTTGGGTTTTATTTCTTTCTCTTTGTTATTTTCCTTTTCATTACAATATTATTATTATATTTTATCACAATTGTTAAACTCTTCTTATCCCAACCCACGAATTTTCTCACTTTTACCTTTCCAATTCTCTCCCCCCTTACCTGCTGCATGGGGCAGTGAGCAAGCGGCTGTGTGGTGCTTAGTTGCTGGCTGGGGTTAAATCATGACCACTGGTCATATAACTAAAAAGACTTATGAAGGGACAGAAGGATGAGGCCCTGTTTAGAGCCATCTGGAAGTGGAGCAATACTCAGGAGAAGTGACAAGGGGTCAACTGTCAGTCCTGATGGTCTTTGTTGTTAGAGTCATATGGAAGTCAAGGTGGAGGATTGAACCAAGAAGCGTGAGGACAAGATTCTTCAGAAACCCTTTGGTTTGGAAGGGCTCAATGAAGAAACTCCAGGAGCTCCTGAATCGCTCAGAGAGATAGCTTGGGAATCCTCAAAACTGTCAGGTTTATGCTGCTCATCATGACATTGGAGAGAAAATGATATGGACAAATAGGAGTTCAATTCCTCTTCTCTCCACCACCACTGTCTTTTTCTGGTGCATGATATTTGGCTTTTGTTTGTTTTCTGAGTATTAGGCTTTCTAGTTATCCATATACACCCACTTAATCCCATTCTTTTTTCCTCTTTTCCCCCTCCTTTCCCTGTAACTCACACTCTAGTTTGCTATGATTTTATAAATAAAAATTTTAATTCATAAAGGTTTTGCTTGTGACTTTTCATTTCAGGGAACAGCAAAATCTGGTGAAGGTGAGAGGTGTTTCTGAGTGGCTGGAAGGGCAGTTTCCGACCCTGATGTATTTAGGCCAGGGTTAAGAATAAGCAAAGGGACAGGGTCAAATAGGTTGGCAGTGGCTCTGTGTGTGAGGAAAGTAAAGGGAAGGTGAACAGTTTCATTTATTTGCGGGGTGGTGGTGTCTGTGGGGTGGTTATTTGTTGTTTTTAACTACTACTAGTTGGTGGACTGCAGCTATTGTGCTTGTGAGGGTTGTGACTGAAGTAGCTGTATAACCTGGCTATGGAGAGGATAAGCTGGAGACTGTCCTTGGTGGGGGAGCTCCCAAGTGCTCTCTCTGGGAGGGAGAAGGATGCTGCCCTGGTCTTTGTATGAGTCTCAAAGACTCATACATAATGTCTGCAGTCAGTATAGCAGGATATCTTGTCCATCAGTCTTCCCCAGTGCTACACAAAGGCCTGTGAAATGAGAGAAATGTAGTCCTTATGGTGAAAATATTGCCAGGAGTCCTGCAGGGGGAGCAATGAACAGAGGGAATTCCATCTATGACAGGGTGAATCTCCCTAAAGAGCTTTCCCATCTGCCTTGCCTCCTCCATCCCAGGCCCTGCATATGCTGGGTAGTTGCACAGCATCCATAACCTTGCATAGGATACGGATCAAGAAGGTGATGTATGATTTCTGCACCCTTACTGTTATTCCAATTGTAATTTTCTAGAGTGTTTGCATAGTGACCAGTCACTGTCAGAGGTAGCACAGGTAGAGAATGGCAAGTGTCTTCACCTGGTTGCTTACCTGTGGTACTCTGGAAGTGGATGAACTGCACAATCTCCCTTAGGAGAGCAGTGCAGCATGTCTTCAAATATAGACCCACAGTGACTGTCATTACTGTCAGTATTAACCAGGTACTTTGGGCTAAAGCTCAAGATTTGCAACACCTGATGCTGTTGACTCAGGATCTGGTGCCTGGCAGAGGTCCTTTTCTCTTCCTGTGCTTCCTGTCTGATTTCCAGACTCTGTGCAGTGCAGTGTGGTAGTGAGTGGTGGCTCTGCTCATCTGCCCATCTTTAAGGGCGAGAACAATTCACAGTAGTCACAAGAAGGTATCAGAGAGAAGGTATCAAAGGCTGTCTGACATATACACAAGTGGGAAAAAATAGGCTTCTTGTGCCTGAGTTATACCATTGATAGCATAACAATGCAACAGAGGTTGCCATTTGAGGAACATGGAGCACAAAACTTCTTTTATATTATGATGACATGGAATACAAAGCATAGGAAAGATGAGAGATGGCATATCACAGAATCACAGCATGGTTGAAGTTGGAAGGGAGCTTTGGAGGTCTTCTAGTCCAATCCCCTGCTCAAGCAGGGTCACCTAAAGCCAGTTACTGAGGACCATGTCCAGATGGCTTTTGAATATCTCTGAAGATGGAGACTCCACTCTGGGCAACTTGTTCTAGTGCTCACTCACCCTCAGAGTAAACCATCCTTTCCTGATATTCAGATGGTGCCTCCTGTGTTTCAGTTTGTGCCCATTGCCTCTTGTCCTGTCTATAGCTTCTCTATGGGTACTTGTGGGAGACAGCCTCAAAAGCCTTACTGAATACAAGGTGGATGCAGTCCACTGCTCTCCCTCATCTGCCAAGTCAGTAATTTCGTCATAGAAGCTTATCAGGTTGGTCAAGCATGACTTCCCTGTTGTGACTCCATACTGACTACTCCAATCACTTTCCTGTCCTTCCTGTGCCTGGGAATGTTTTCTGGGATTAGTTGGTCCATCATCCTGTTTCAATACTGTCTTAGAAAAAAAATGTATTAGTAACCCTTCCATTGTCCTCTAAGGCCTTAACCTATGTCTTTCTTATTTCTACTTTCTTTGAAATCTAAAGGATAATGAGAAAATGACAGCCCTTCATTTCTCAAATAGCTCAGTACTGTGTCTTCTCAATCAAGTTCACTCTCTAGTGTATTTTTTTTCATATCAATAACTTGCTCAAGTTAAGTGACATTCACTTAATAACTTTCACTCAAAGAAAGCATTTATGTGTGTGCACTCATTATCTCTTGCTCTCTATCCCACACACGGACACACACGCACATTTACTTTGCATTTTCTTTAGAGAAAAAAATCTAAATATTCTTCCTTCTTCCTGTGAAATTACATATTAGCTGCAAAACATATATGCTGGCAGTAAGGAAGTAAAGCAATTTTTTTACAGCTATAAAAACTATCCATTACAAAACAGATATATTTTTTCTACTCAGCAATATTTTTCTTTTTAATAAATTACATTTAATGACAACTTCTATTTCCCCCCCCCCCCAAAAAATTAATCTTAAGTTTTCCTTGGAGGAGGTCCATCAAGTAGTCTATAGTAAATATCTTATTGCCTCATTTGCTCCTTCTGGAATACTTTTTCTGAGTACTTTAATTATAACTGTTTTTAAAGTTTATTCCTAATGCCAGGAGTTGGATGACAAATTGTATGTAAAGAAAATCTACTTCCCCATAGTCTTCCTTACTTTTCTTCCAGTCATGCTTTTTCTTCAATGAATCATTTCTTTTCAAGAAACTAAACTTCTATTATACTGCTGTTGCTCATATTCCAACTGTTGGCAAAATGCTTAAGCAAGACTTAAGAAATTAGCATATTTTGATAAAGATTCAAACCTTTCCTGAGCAAGGTATCATGTGTTTTTACTTACATTTTTTTTTTTAAAGTAACTAAGTTCTACTTTCATGTGAGGCTAGTGAAAATATGTCCATATCCATACAGGATGTATGGAGGATAATATCTCCAGCCCTGCTGATGTATATACGTTAAATCCAGAGAATGACAGACTCATGCAGGTTGAAGAAGATCCCAGAAGCCATCCAATCCAACCTCCAGCTTAAAGCAAGGCCAGTTAGAGCATGCTCAGGGCCAGGGCCAGTTGGGTTTTGAATATCTGCAAGAATGGATATTTCGCAGACCTTCTGGGAACTGGTTCCAGTGTCATGCTGGTCCTCACACTGGGTCAGAATTTCCCATATTCCAATTTATGTCTGTTGTCTCTCCTCCTACCACTGTGAGAAGAGTGTGGTTCTGTCTTCTCTACACCCTCCCATTAGCTGATTATAGATAGCAGAGAGACCTCCCTTTTAACTTCTTTTAAGGCTCTTTAGTTCTCCTAACCTCTGCTCATGTCTGATATGTTCCAGATAGTTGCGGAAAGCAAAACAAAAAGGTTTCACCTGTGCTAATAAGGAAAACTACCAGACTACTCTCTGGTCCTGAGGATAAGCTGTTGTAGCAGGGACTGTACCTGTATAGCTGGAAATCAGAGAAGAAAATTCAAATCTGAGTTTAAGAGGGAAAGAAACAGATATATAGCATTGCCTTAAGAATTCCTTTCAAAAATGGTAAGCTAATTTAGTGCTAACACAAATCCACTTGTGAACCAGGGATCATTCAGAAACAATAAGACTTTAAAAGACTATAACCTAGTTCAAAATATTTCTGGTCTTTAGTTATAGTGCTTTTTTTTTGGCAGGTGCATTAAATGGTAGTCTGTTGAGTCCATTGCTTAATTTCTCACAGATCTCTTGCAAGTATTATTTTTACACCCAGAACCGAAGATGATTTTAAAGGTCATGTTAAACTCAACCACTAATCAACACAAACCCAGCAATGTCTAATATTTAGCACACTTGCTGTGTTTGCTTTCAGGTTTTCCATAAATACCTACACTAACAAACTGGTATTTCACAGACTGACATTTTCATGAAATACTGCAGTTGATGAAGGAGAGAAGCTACTGTATGTACTGTACAAATCTTGTGACATACACTAATCACCACAGACAATAGAGAAAACCCTTTCAATTGTAGAAATCTTCAGAGCACAGCAATCTTTACGGTCTCTTTACTTTTAATTATTTTTACTCACACTCCATAGGTTTCAATTTCTGGTTCTTTCAGTTCTTCATGTGCTCTCTGCTTTGTTATATAGACTCTATATAAAGTTACTAAATTTGGTAGCAGAAATATTTCACCTTCAGATATAGTCTATCTTTCTTTCAGTAATAAGGAATAAATCTTCACTCTATTTGGGGGAAGTTTTACAAGAAAGGAGTTACTGTAAAATATTTAATATAGACTTGTACCTTTCTGGTTTTTAGTTAAGTGGCTGGGCCATAGTTATAGACATCTTACCTTTACTTTTAAGAATAATATGTTTTTGTGAGAATACTAAGTTTTTGTCCTCAGAAGACAGTTTACTTTGTGTTAAGCTCTTCCATCAAACAGATTATTTTCTGTTGCTGGCAACAGCTTTGCACCTAGCTGACAGCCTAAGCTGAGCCAGGCATCTCTGACAAGAGACAAAAAAGCCTCCATGACTATTATAGTGTCAATTTCCTAGCCACTTCAAGCAATTCATTTTGAGGACTTTTTGACTATATTTATCTAAAGCTATTCCTTCTTATTTTTCTTTGTAATATACATTCATTTATCCTTATGTCACATTTTGGAACATGTCTTGCAATGCATAAACATCAGGCAGCTTGATTTACTGCTGACAGGCCTTCTATGCAGTTTATGACTGAAGCAAGATTTTTTTCCCTACCCTATTCATAAGATTTATATGCCAGTGTCATGAGAATGGCCCACAAGCTGGTTTTATTCTTCAAAAAAATTACTGATCTGTGTATGAAAGTAATATTTTGGAACTGGAAAATTTTAACATTTTTAAGTGTCATTTGAAAATATGGTAAAAACTTGTCAGCAGAGATAAAACTAGATTTAGACAGTACTAATCCAGAAGAGATTTTAAAATTAATATGCTTAACTAGCAATATTTTCCTATAAGTGTTAGTCCCACCTACTTTTTGTGTCCACACAACCTAACTGTACTCTGGTTCTGAGAATTGGCCTACTAAGACCAAGAAGCCAGAACTAATTTTTTAAACAAGGTAAAAACTTTTTCTTATAGAGACAATGTCAAGGCCCTAACTGGATTTTGATGTAATTGTTAAAAATTACTATGCATTGTTGCATTCCATACATTTTGTCAAAATCTACTTACATGGAAATAAGCACCTTTGCAGATTTCAGGTGGCATTAGCAGGCCTCATCACCATTACCCAACAGCTAAAATCCATTGTACTTGTCTACAGCACATATAAAATGCACAGCAACCTCAATGACATATCTGCACCTGTTTTGTGCAAAATATATGCCTTCCTAAAATAGAGGGAAAAGAAAAAACAAGCCTCAAGTTTTTAAATGGGACCTGTTATTTGCACTATAGTTTCTTTTTGCATGACTGGATCATTAGTTGAAAGGATTTTGCTGCTCAGTGTCTTTAATATTTTCCTCTCCATCACACTTCTTCCTTTATTTTATACATAGCTGATACTGGAGCAAATATCCAGTTATGTTTAAATGAAAAAGATCATGTGGAATATTTATAAACCCTTATCTTATTTAGATTTAAGGATTCATGAACTTAGTAACATAACATGGTGATTTTTTCCCCTTGTCTTTAGTTTCCCATTGAGTTTAGTAGGAACACTGTTGCCACCTGCAACAGAGAAGAAAACATCATTGTCATATCCTCAAAAATGCTTACTTCTTAGTCTTATATTGGGGTTGTTGATTAGATAACGTTGCTCAAATTGTTTTGAAGGCAAGTGTCTTATACTCCTATGAAGGGGTGGGTGTGTAAGATTTGAAAAGTTTTTGGAGCAATTGTGTTAGGGAAAGTGTTAATGGTGCATTTCTTTGTGAACATTTAAAAGTGCTGACACATTGCTTTCATTACTGAAAGTGTAATTTAAGACCTAATGAAAATATCAATGTTTCTGTTGCTGTATCTGTCAATGTCAGCTTCAGAAGCAGTTATGCCTTGCTTCCCTTGTTCTGTAAGGAGTACAATTTGAATTTGTGGTTACAGGTAGGTGAACGCTACCTCTAAATCTCATCATTCTGGCTCATGCATATTATTCAAGCTCATAACTTCGAAATACAAGCATTCTAAACCCTTGGACTTAAATGATTTGTAACCTGATACCTTTAGGTGTGAGGTCTAGCTAATATAAAGATAGCTTTTCTGCCTTTTAATCCAGCACAAGCGGACATTTCTGTTTTCCATACTTCTGTACCAGACAAACCAAACCCAAACCAAATAACATAATTTTGATGTTATTTAAGCATTTCAAGAAAAGTCTTTCCCATCACTAAGAATAGTTATGTAAATTGTGCTTAAATGACAAACTGTTCTTTACAAAGTAGCCAAATTTGTCAGGTGTAACACTTTTTCTTCCTTGTTTTTCTTAAAAGTTACCATGCATATTCATCTAAGAATTTAAAACTATGCAGGTGTCATAACATCATAAATATTCACACTTAATTGTTTCAAAGTGTGTTTCTAAAAAGGATACAAAAGCATTGGAAGGAATACACTGGATACAGATTTATTACAAAAAATATTATTCATTCAAAAATAAAATTAATGGCTTTGAAAAATTTCACATGTATGACTAATTTTTCTAACATGAGCTATCTGAAATGGGTCAGAGAACTATTAACACAGTATATTTTAGGCATTCTTTAGCTGCAATTCAAATAGCCTAAGTTTAGGAGAGATATTCTCTTCATAGAGAAAGGTGAGACTTTTGGAGAGTGACACTGTGTGTCTCAGCTGAAGAACTTTGGAACACTTCCCATTCCCTGGCATCACCAGAAGAGCATGCTCTGATGACATGCTGACTGCAAAATCCCAGTGTTTATTAGGGGATATTCCAGTGCTGGACTGCGTTAGGAAAAGCATCACCAGCAGTTTCAGGAAGCTTACCGGCTCAGCACTACTGGAAAACTTCTGGAGTGATGGGACCAGTTCTAGGTTCCACACTATGAGAGAGATATGGAGTTAATGGAGAGAGTCCAGCTAAGGGCCACAAACCTGATGAAGGGACTGGAGCATCTCTGATACAAAGAGATACTGGGAACGTTTAGGCTGGAAGAAAGAAGGCTCAAGGGGATCTTATCAATGTGTTTAAGTACCTGATAAGAAGGAGTAAAGAAGCCAGAGATATAGTCTTCTCAGTGCCACACAGTGATTCAGAACAAGAGGTAATGGGCAAAAATTGGTGTTTGAACACTGGAACAGGTTGCCCAAGAAGTCTATGGAGTCTCTATCCTTGGAGATATTAAAAGCCTGAGTGGACACCTTCTGAGCAGTGGTTTGGACTAGATGACCTCCAAAGGTACTTTCCAACCTCAGTTATTCTGTGAGTCTAAGATTCTGTGGTATGTCAGATGTCACTGTACGGCTGGAAAGCACTCTGAAGCCTTATCTTCCCCTCAATATATCTATAGGCTCATGTTGCTCCAATAGATGCCTATAGTTAATTAGTATACAAGCCAGCATCTAAAAAAGTAGATTCTAGACTTTCATGAGATATACATAGTTTTGAAAACAATCTGCCCAACCTGGATGTCCTCACGACCAGTTCAACTTTCATATTTATCAATTTTATTGCAGATATAGGATCAGCAGTCTGGTTGTGCTAGTTGCTGTTGCAAACTATTAATGATATGCTGTAGTTGAAAGAAAATACACGCATGTATATTTATGTCTATATGCACTTACTTATAACTGACATCTCAAATTAGAAATAATATCTTTTCAGACTGTCTCAGTGGCCAGAGTGGTTATATAAACACCCATGAGCCAGTTATAGGAACGAAAGGTATGAAACAGTTGTGTTTTTTGGAATTCAATGGATACTGCTTCCTTCTAAAACAGTTTACTGTGAGATTACAGTCATTTTTATACCACATGTTAGTCCTTGTTTTTTTGATTCAGTGGCTCACATCATCCATTGATCTTCCCTGCTATTGGTACTGACAAGAGAGTAAAACTAGCTGTTTGATCTGCTGAATACTGCTGAATACTGCTGAATACTGCTGATTTCTGCCCCGTCATTCCCCTCAACAAAGACTCATCTGGGACATTTCACAGGCTTTAAATGAAGTGATTGATACCATGCTTACTGGGAAATAATTGAAGTAAACAAAATTAAATAGAATGCATGTTGTCTGTGCGTTGAAAGATACTTTTTTTCCTCCCCTGGTATCCCTAGATCTGTCACAGAATACCTTAAAGTAAAGAACTAATGAATTCCTTTATTTATTTTGAGATTTCTGTTCCTAATGAAAAGTGGGACATCAACTAGAAGATAGGAAATCATACACTTAGAGAAAATAGTATGCATGAAGATTAAAGTTTTGGGTTTTTTTGTTTTCTTAACATCCCATAAGTTTGTTCAAATAAGGGAAATTAAATTAAAAAAAAAAACAAAACAAAAAAAACCAAACCAAAAC